>NC_140090.1:600000-785000 GCF_964237585.1 Gallinula chloropus
AGGCATAAGTCATTCAGCACTCTGCTTTTCTAATGGGTAGTTGCTACTACAGGTAGCAGGGTCCATGCTTTAAACCATGACAGAAGTAGTGGTGCTGTGACTGGTCTCTTGGTGTGCCTGGGAGCAGTGAGGGGAGGCTCAGTGATGGTCACTGCAGTTATCTGCTGCCTGCAGCGCTGAACCGCTGCCCGGCATCGGCACGCTCAGAGGAGTGAACCCGCTTCTCTCTCATGGTGTCAGGGCTTGGCCAAAGGGAGAGGTGCCAGGGGTGTAGTGATGAGAACACCCCGCCCCCACGCTGCTTTTCCAGCATGTTTATTAATTGATGTTCCTCTAGTGCCCCCCAGATCTAATCTTCTAAAGAGATTTGGAATGCTTATATCTAATCTGCTGCACTTATTACTATGGAGATGGCACAAGTGGTGCCACAGCTGAATTATTCGTGTGCCTGGCAGACCCGTGCTGTGACCCTGACGTGGGCAGGAGCTCTGGTTCAAGCAGCACCTGCCCCTGTGCCAGAGCCCTGCTCAGGGGAGGCCCTGCATCTCCAGAGGCCAATGTGATGCCCCTCGGTGCAGGAGTGGCACCGTCTGGTTCCACTGTGCCTGTGAGGAGGAAGGTGAGGCAAAAACCTTCTGTCCTTGTACTGGGCACTGGTGAGGCTGCACCTGGAGTGCTGGGTCCAGTTCTGGGCTCCTCACCATCAGAAGGACATGGAGGTCCTGGAGCGAGTGCAGAGAAGGGCAACCAGGCTGGGGAAGGGGCTGGAGGGCAAATCCTCTGAGGAGCAGCTGAGGGAGCTGGGGGTGTTGAGCCTGGAGAAGAGGAGGCTGAGGGGAGACCTTCTCCCCACCTCCCCTGCCCTGCCAGGAGGGTGCAGAGAGGTGGGCGATGGTCTCTGCAGCCAGGGGACAGGAGATGGGCCAAGGGGCAATGGGCTCAAGCTGCCCCAGGGCAGGGTCAGCTCAGCTGGGAGGGCAAAGTTCTTCCCTGGCAGAGTTGTGGGGCTGTGGCACAGGCTGCCCAGGGAGGGGGCTGAGTCCCCAGCATTGGGGGTGTTTAACAGAGGGGAGATGAGGTGCTCAGGAATCTGGTTTAGCTTAGGATGGGATTGGTTGGGCTTGATGATCTTTAAAGGTCTCTTCCAACCTTGTGATTCTGAAAAACCAGAGGTGCCTGAGGTGGGGGGAGGTCGCTGCTTTGGTTTGGGTTTCTGTTGGCCCCACGTCCTGGGGACAGCGACTCGTGTTGGTGCTGCTGCGCAGAAGCTGCTCAAGGTTTCCTCCCACTTGTACCTCTCCTTGTGCACCTTCCCTGCTGGAATTTTCCATGAAAGATCCGTACCCAGCCGCCCAGAATTCTCTCTGTTTACTTGGATTAAGCTGTTTGATGAGGGAGGGACCAGGATGAGCGCTCTGCTGTGCGAAGAGATCGGCCCTGGTGTGGTGGTTGGCATCGGAGGAGGAGAACGAAGGTGTTACAGGTGCGGCTCTGTTTATACAGATCGAAGTTGAATCCTTCTCAAACACAGCTTTACATGTCAAACCTCAGATTTCTGGGGAAAAGTAAGCATTTTATCAAGAGTGGAGTTAATGATTGACTGTGACACATCCTCTCACCTGGGAGGCACATCTGCTGTATCCCAGTTGGAAGGAAAAACCCCACCACAGTCCTGGTGCCTGAGCCACGACACCGTGCTGAGGGGAGCTGAGGAGGGACCTCTGGTACTCGTGGAGGGAGAAGCTGGGGCCATCTCCATGCCGTTTCTCTCTGGTTACAGACTTGTGTTGCTACTTTGCAACAGGGATCTCCCAAGGGGATGGGATGTCTGCTCACTAGATCAACCTGCTTGGTGCCAGCCGAGCTGCTGGGAGGTCCAGGACGGTGGTTCTCCTGGGTCGGTGGCCTGTGACACGGTACACCAAAGCACCTACCAGCCTGGGGACACGTAGGGGTTGGGGTTTAAAAAGAAAAGGAAACCTAAGAAGCCACCCCCAAGGCGAGCTCCTGCCCCCACAAGTCGTGTCCGTGCTGCTCTGTGTGTAGTCGCCTCTGTCCTGGCAACGCCCTCCTGCAAGGAGCCAGCACACTGACCTGGTTCTTGGTGGTGGAACCACACTTCAGGAAAGGGAGGAGGATGCAGAGTGTGCTGGGGACACTGCTGCCCAGCATGTGCCAGTCATGGGGCGGGTAGTGCAGTGGTCTCTCATGTTTAGCATCCTCCTGCAGAGGCAAAGCTCCTGGAGTGCATCACTGGGGCGAGGCTGCAGCTTTCACCTCTTGCCAGCATCAAAACGGATGCTCAGGATCGAACCCTGGGAGTTACTGAGGGCTGTGCCTGGATCTAACCCTGGGAGTTACCGAGGGCTGTACCTGGATCTAACCCCGGGAGTTACCGAGGGCTGTACCTGGATCTAACCCCGGGAGTTACTGAGGGCTGTACCTGGATCTAACCCCGGGAGTTACTGAGGGCTGTGCCTGGATCTAACCCCGGGAGTTACTGAGGGCTGTACCTGGATCTAACCCCGGGAGTTACTGAGGGCTGTACCTGGATCTAACCCCGGGAGTTACCGAGGGCTGTACCTGGATCTAACCCCGGGAGTTACCAAGGGCTGTACCCAGTTCCCATGTTGTTCAGGCCACTTCACTGCAGCAGGACCGGGATCGCTCCCTGGGGCACAGGACAGTCGAGTTGCCGTCTGGGCTCCGTGTGCCGACGCGGACTCACGGCACAGATCTGGTTTGGTTCCTGGATTGTTCTTGTGGGAACCTTAAACATGACACCTACCAAAGGGGGTGGGGACCCGTGCCCAATGGGCTTCAGAGCGATGGGAGGACGGAGATGGGGCGCTCCTGTCCGTGCTGGTGTAGAGACGCCTGTGAGGACGCGTTTCGGGAGCGTCTCGAGCAGTGGTCCCTCCGCCCCGGGGTCTCTGTGCCTTTGGCTGGGCTCTGGGGGCGGAGAGTTGGGTCGGTAGCGGCAGCTCAGGCCCGAGGCAGGGGGCAGGCTGAGAAGTTGGCCTGGGCTTGGTTTGTCCTTCACTGCTGATGACACCAAAGGATGACGAAGAGGAATCAGGACCAAGTGTCGAGTTGGCAGCTTCACCCTGCTCAGGCTGTGCCGCCATCTCCCCTGCACGAGTGTTGTGATGGCACCGGCAGCCTTGCGAGGAGGAGGAGGAGGAGGAGGAGGAGGAGGAGGAGGAGGAGGAGAGCAAGAGCAGGTGAGGAGCAGGTGGCACCGTCAGCGCTGGGATGGCAAGAGAGGAGGCCAGTGACCATCATCTTGGGAACAGAGGTGAGAGCGGAGGCGGCAGGCAGGCGCATTAGGGAATTAACATTTTAATTACAGTAATGCTCACCCTGCCGACACTTCTGTGTCTGAACGATGCTAAAATGTTCCGAGAAGCCCCATCATTACGCTCCCCATCGAAAAGGCACCACTCAGATCAGTGTGAGCTGCCCAGCAGATTTATGGGCTGCTGTTTAATGGATTTCAGGGCTGTGAAAGCAGCGTTCGGGGTGACTAAAGGTTTGTAAAATGCTTCTTGGAACAGTTTGGGGGTTTTTTACTCTTTCTGATTGCCATGGTCAACTGCAGAATGTTTTTGCAGAAATGTATCATTCTGATGACAACTTTTGGAAGGTTTCGTGGCACTTCTGGATGAGCAGAGCAGCAGACTGCAAGGCTGAACTGGGATGCAGGGGACCAAGGTAAGGTGGTGGGTGCTGCCTCTTCTGGAATACCCATGTACTTCGTTTTGTTTTGCTTGTGCAAAGTTTCAATAGGTTTTAGGTTTGTCCTGATGTGGAGCAAAACAAATTACAAAACTAAATTCTTGCTTTCCAGCCAACCCTGGAAGTACTTCCAGTTGGCAAAGGTTTTTATGGTGTTGCCTATTTCCAAAGACTCTTGAATCCCCAGGATACATTATTTCTGTCCTGCTGTGAGCTGTGCCATGCAAGCATCCAGCATGTTTGCCTCACAGTAGCCTTGATGTGTGGTGGGGTTTTGTTCCCCCTCCATCCCTTGTGCTGTTGCTCTCTTGTTTTTCAGTGCCTGCGGTGTGTCAAAGGCCTGAGGGAGACTAGAGAGGAAGGGTGAAAGCTCAGTGGGGACCCAGAGCTCTGCCCCGGCCTGGACGCTGTCGGCAGAGCTGCTTCTGGTGAACCCCTGTGTCGGTAGGCAGCAGGGAGCTGCTGTTCCTTCTTGTCTGTGCTTGTGCACACGGAGAATTCTGCTTTAAACAGCCCAAGTGAAGTGTGAGCACAGGTTGTGTTCCCTGCCCTTAGCACAGTGCAGCCCCGCAGACCGATGGCTGGGGGGTTTCGCAGCGCGGGTCGTCTCTGCGGGGCCACAGGGGCCGATGCCCAGAGCAGCAGCGCTGCGGGAGGGGTGTGGGCACAGCCTGTGCTCCAGCACCCCGAGGGACCGCTGGAGCCTGTGCCTGTGGCTCGGGCTGGAGGCAAACCAGCAGAGACCGAAGTGAAGGCTGAGAGGAAGAGGATGGTTTGGGGTGGGATTTTTTGGTCCTAAACTCCCCTTCAGAACACTTTTACAACGTGAGCAGCTTGTAATTCTGCACCAACAACAGCTGTAACAGCGTTCACCTACGTGGAACCTGTTGAGTCGCAGGGTAAGGCCCCACAGACAGTTCAGGGTTTGACCTGTTGTACAGAACATGAAGTGCCCAGGCAATTAGTTTTTAATGGCCTAAATGGAAACAAAAGGCCTCAAGTGTGCTTTGAGCACCCCCAGGTTGTCATTGTCAGATCGCTGAAGGGCCTTGTCTGACCTGGGTGACACCCACCCCATCCCTGCCCTGCGGGAGCCCTGGTCCCATGGAGCCCCGTGGGGCTGCTCTGCTGTGCTCGGTGTGAGGGTGTTTGTGAGTCTGTGTTTATGTAAATACAAACGCAGATGGGAAGGGGGGACAGAGAAGCTTGTTGGGCACTTGAATGCACGTCCAGCATCCGAAAGGAGCGACAGGGATGGTTTGTGCCAGGGAGCCTGGAAATGCCTGGCTTGGATAGAGGCGTCTCAAGGTGCCGGGGGAGCTCCCCATGGCCACGCTCGTCCCGAGCCGGCTGCAGCCCGTGGGCTCTGGGGCACCTGGCAGGGAACCACAGCGCTCAGGTGCTGTGGGACAGGCCCTGAGCACGGAGGGTTTCGCTGGAGGGGTGGGCAGCTGGGGAAGGGGCTTCTCCCCCGTTACACCCACCCCTCCGCAGAGCCTCGTGCCTGCGGCTCCCGTGAGGATCTGCCCATCCCAAGGCACGAGGGTGGAAATGTTCTGAAAGAGGTGAGAGAGAATCTGGGAGTCTCCCAGCCCTAAAAATCCCGAGCTGGGAGGAGATGGCTGGGGACAGGAGAAGCACTGCAAGGAGAACCATCCTGGTGATGAGGAAGCTGGAGGCCGTGAGGGCTCCGTTCACCTCTGATTTTGGGCAGACCTGGGCTATGTGCACTCTTCCGTGAGCAGGGCTTGTAGTAGTGTTACTCACCTAGTTCCTCATCAGTAACTAACTGCAGGCCTGCTGTTCACTGATGTGGGTGGAAAACAACCTCGAGATGGGTGTGCACTGTCTTGGGCTGATGTGCTTCCTTTGGGTTTGGCCCAGACAAGAAGTGAAGTTACTGGTAGAAGCTGCCACCAGATTTATAAAGGAAACAGTACGGAGAGTTGGCCGCTGAGTAACCCTGAAGTAAGAAACCAATTCCTACCCTTATCTCTGTGACTGAGGGCTGCAGCTGGAAGCACTGACAGTAATGAGAATAGGTATGATAATGGTAACACACGCAACAAAGAATCTTGTTCTCTGAGTTTCTGAGGTGCTCATTGTATATACACCTGCTTGGAAACGTGTTCCAGAGCAGCCCGGGGTTTTTGGGAGGAGCAGGAGTTTGATGAGGCTTTTCTCATCCCCTGCTTGGTGCAGGCAGCATCCCTTGGGCTGGAAGGGCTGTTTGGTACCAAGATGCCTCTTGGTATCACTGAGTAAAGGTCAGCTCCTGCACTTACGTTAATGGGAAGGGAGGGATGGGAAGGCAAGGACTGAGGTATGAGAACAGCAGATGCTCATCGTTTCAGTGTTAAATATTCAGGGTTCTCAAGAAAAAAAACAGGAAGGTGGATTGGGGGGGTGGAGATACTAAAAAAGCAGAGCAAACCAGTGCTTGAAACCCCTTTGGTGCCTTGTTACTGGAGGAACGGTGTAGGTGCCAGAAATGGGGCTGACGTTTTCACAGCCCTTTGAATGGCAACCAGGGTTCTGCATGGGCCTGTTCAGGTGGCCGAGTGGCGGCCCAGTGTTTGGGTGATGGAGGAGTGAGGGGTAACGATGCCCAGGCTCTGGTAGAAGTCTTGCCCCATCCAGACCCCGTAGGTGGTACACAGGACCAGTGGCTTCAGCTGTTTATAACCTGAGCTCCCAGTGGCTTCAGCGCAGGGCCAGGCGCTTTGCCTTTCTGGAAACCAACTGAAAACACTGACATCCACAGATTCTGCTTAATAAAAACCCTGCTGTGCTGAGGACAGGCTAATTAGGGCAAACGGAGCCCGGGGTCGGTGCCGCTGATGGGAACATGGAGCGTGCTCACCCATGGTGCCCTGTGCTTCAGGGGAGCGCTGAGGGCGAGCGGCTGGGCAGCCAACAATGGGCAGAGACAAAGAGGAGGAGAGTAGTAATTAGGAGTTGGTAATTAGCGTTCCCTCTCTCCCTTCCAGGGCCACGCTCCTGGGACAGGAAAGCGCATGTGCACGTGGCCTGGCTGCACCGGGAAGGCTGCTGGAGCCGGTGGGGGCTGCCGGGCTGGCCCAGTCCTGGGGGAGGGCTGGGGGCTTTGGGGGTGCTGGGGGAGCTCTGGGGGCCGCTGGCCACGGGACAGCCCTGGCCATCCCCCAGCCTCAGTGGTCCCGATGCTCTGTGTGTTCCCACTGAAGCTGGCGGTGTCGGGGACCCTGTACGCTCGAGGGACAGGCTGCCTTTCCCATTTCTGGGGTTAGATAAGGAGTTCCTTTGGGGATGCTACTGAAACAAAGAGCTGAGTGCTTTTTTATGAGAAGTGTTTATTTAGAGCCAGAATGGGTGTGCTAAGAACTATTTTGTGTAACTCTGTGTGCTGTCACTTCTTCCTGTAAACTTGGATTCTTTTTCTGCACAAGCACAGGGAGTGCTGTTGTCTCCATGGCTTCTGTAACCTGTGAGCAAAGCTGTTCTACAGATGTAGCTTCTTAAAGTGAAGAATGACCTCCCCTGCTCCAATACACAATGTGTAATTCTGTGTCTTCCCTCCCAGAGAAGCAGCAGCAGTAATGATGACGTGCTGTGCCCCGGCCGTGAGTCCGGAGGAGATTTACACTTTCTAGTAGCACTAAGTAAGTTATTCTAGTCTTCAGAGGGGAAGGCAGAAACCACGGGTTTGCCAAGAGCAGTGCTCTGTTCACCTCATCTTGTCAGGAAGATGAGCAGTGGCCAGACCCTGGTGAGGCTCTTGATGTTCCCCCATGGCATTCCCATGGCCCAGCGAGGATCCGTGTCGCAGGAATGCAGGGCTGAGCAGGGAGCCAGGGAGCTGGTCCTGGCTCTGCTCTCCAGTTTGACTTCGCTCTAAGGAGTTGCAGTTTTTTACTCTTAACATTTTATTGCTTTGACACCCAAACCTGACTTTCTAATGCATTTTCTAATCCCTCTCCACTACTTAGAAAGCAGCAAGGTCTGTAATCGCAGGTTGATAGAGCAGCCTGGGTGGGAAGGGACCTCAAACCCACGGTGCCCCCCTGCCATGGGCAGGGACACCCTCTGGTGTGTGCTGGTGTGTCCTGTTTCAGGGTATCACACAGCCTACAGTGTGAGTTGAGAAATAACTCCAGGTCGGGCTTGGCTGTAGTGAGATGCAGCAGCTCCCACTGCAGAGCTGTGTGAGAGCAGCTGGTTTTGGCCTTGGTTAGTGGCTACTCATCCCAGGCTGTGTGGGTTTCATCTTCCCGGTACCTGTATCTTGGGTAATTAATTCTCTTCTCAGAAGCATTTGGTGGAACAACTTCTGCTCGTGGAAGAGTGATGCAGAAACACAGGTCACGTCATCGGAGTTCACACGGGTGTGAGTGGGCTCCTGTGGAGCTGGCAGCCCTTGTGCTTCGGGTTGGCATGTGGAGCAGGGACAGGTGCTCTCGGAGGAGAGAAAGGGGTGAGGGAAGCCCCTGGGTGTGGGGGGATGAGGGGGTGCCAGGCCTTCATCCCTCAGCCAGGTAACTTCCCCCTGCCCTCTGCCCGCTGCGGTGGGCAGTCGCACTCCTGTTCCTGCGTGGGCATCGCTGGCAGGATTTCTGCAGGGCTGGCACTCCTGCTCCCCAGTGTTGAGAAGGATGTAGTTAGACCTGCTTAACTTCTCCAAAGCAGGATCCCAGGCTCTGGATCCCAGGTCTGTAGGGATGCTCACTGTGGTGCCAAAGCTCGGAGGGAGCAGGAGCACTGGCTCATCCGTGCCCTTTGTTATTGGCAGGACTTCATTCAGGTTATTTGGGTGCCAATCCACAGCACCAGGCTCTTAATTGAACCAAGCCCTCAAGTAATTTGCTAACGTTAGCAGCAGAGCATTGGAATACATTGAATTCCCAAATCCCAGGACCTTGGGGAGACTCCAGAGCTGTAATTGTTGGAAAAGCCATCTGGAACCACGCTGCCTTGAGCTGTGCGTGGAAGCGAGCGGGTCAGGAGGAGGATCCGTGGGGATGCTCCAGGGGGAAAACATCTGGGGTTAGGAGCTAGTAACAACCTCGTGGGTGTATGGCTGGTGGTGCAGCCCTGGATGAGGAAAATTACATGAATAAAATCAACGCTCAGTGATGATTTCTTCTTCCCCCCCCCCCAGGCATTTCCGTACCAGCGTGGAGCCTCCGCCGGCGCGATGGGCGATCCCAGGTGGAGCCAGGTAGGCTGCGAGGGGTGACAGGTGCCCCCGGCACAACCTCAGTGCTCAGAGAGCCTGGGCAGTGACTGTCTAGGGGAGTCTGGAAGGCTTAATAGAGATGTCATAATTACAGGGAAGAATTACAGGGCGGCAATAAACGCCCAGAGAGGCGTCTCCCCACGGGTGGGAAGCGGGGCCCTTGCTGGTGCCTTGACACAGGTGCAGGGCCGGCGTGTGCGGCGATGCCCGGCAGACAGGGCCCTGCCCCGGCCTCTCCCGTAACGCCGTCAGGACGGACTCTGCTTGCACCTCGATTCACACCGAGCGCTCCTTGTCAGGATGGTACCCCTGGGTGCTGCTGCGCTGCCGCGGCACGGCGGCTCCAGGACCCCCCGGGGCCGCGCAGCCTGAGCGCTGCTGGGTGTCTGCTGGGAGGAGCGGGGCGGGCTGGGGTGCGGCTCTGCAGCCGGGCCCCGCTTATTAGAGAAGCTGCAGACACCCCCCTTTCCCCCCCCGGGCTCCGGCTCCGACCCGCTTCTCCCGACCGCCTTAGCGGGGCGAGGGGCTCCCCCCGCTCCGCCCCCCGGACGCGGGCTGGGGTGGGGGACACGCAGCCGGGCACCGCTCGCTCCGCGGCAGGAGGCAGGGCCGGGGGGGCTCCGGGCAGGGCAGAGCGGAGCGGCCCCCAGCGCCCCCCGCCCCGTCCCACGGGCGCTGCCCGGGCGGGGAAGGTGGGCTCGGGCGGGCGGAGCCGGGCGCGGGCGGCCCCTCCCCTCCCCGCTCCGCTCGCTATAGCTGCCGGCGGCGGCGCGGGCGGGCAGCTGCCGGCGGCGGCGGGGACCCGGCAGCAGCGGGACCCGGCCCCGGCCCCGCCGCCGGTGCGCGGCCATGAGGCGGGCGCCCGGCTCCGCGCTGCGGGCGGCGCTGCCGCTGCTGGGCGCCGCCGTCTCGCTGTGCGCAGGTAGGGCGAGCGGCACCGGGAGCGCGGCCGCGCCGGGACCCCCGCTCGTTCCTCGGGACCACCGTTCCGTCGGTCGTTCCCCGGGACCCCGGCGCTCCCCAGCCGCGCCCCCCCCCCCCCCCGCCCCGGGCCGTCCCCGTCCCTCGGGCCGCTAAGGAGCTTAACGCGGGCGAGTCCCTCCGGCCGGCGCCGCGGGGAAATAGGTCAGCGGCGCCCGCAGCGGGTCCCCCCGCCCCGGCTCCAGCGGGCGGCACGGCCGGGCCGGGGCCGCGGGTGCCCGGTGCTCCCGGGGCGGCGGCGAGAGGCTGCGGCGGGGCCGGCCCGGGCCGCGGAACGCCGCGCCTGGAGCGGGCTGTGCAGGTGCGAGCGGAGCATCCCGCATCTCCCGCCTGCATCCCGCGTCTCCCGACCGCATCCCGCCCCGCGCGCTCCGCGGCTGCTCCGCAATCCGGCAGTCGCCTCCCAGGCAAAGGCGGCGGCGCCCGAGCGATGCCTCCCCTCGCTCCGTCAGCTCGGATTTACCTTCCTCTCGGTGTTCCCAGCGAGCGGTTCTTGGCGCGATGCTCGTTCCGCTCCCGCAGCGGGGGGTGGGCTCCCCAGCCCGATCGGAGCCGCTCCAAGCGCTCCCGTCCCCCGTCGCGGTGGAGCAGCCGCAGCAGGGCTGGGCTCCTGCTCTTGCAAGTTCTTGGGTACGGCCCTGTACATCGCTAAGGCTTGGTTCGTGGTAAAACCTGACCTATCCAGGCTCACTCCTTGCTCATCTAGGTGGATGTGAGCCGCAGGACCAGGCAACCCCGTGCCCCTTTTCCCTGTCAGGCTTGAACTGAGCTGGGGCTTCACAGCACTGTGGCTGTTCCCGCTTCCCTCCGGAGACTGCTGCGCCCAGGAGTCGTGTTGGCTTTGATCATGGTTTATGTAGGACAGTCTTGTGCTGCTTTCTTCTCTTAACGTGTGACGGTGTCATCCTCTGCTTTTCTTACCCCATGAGCTGTCATTCCCGAGCCTGGCTCAGGTGCGACCTGTGTGCATATGGTCCAGGGTAGGCGGGCATCTTCTTTGCCCTCACAGCTCTTAGGGGGGCACCAAGAGGAGTTACAGGTACCTGGAAAGGGTCTTCAGGTCTCAATTGCTGTTTGGTGTCAAGTATTTAGCTGTGCATCTCTTAACGAACTCCTACCTCAGTCCTACCCCACCCATCTGATCGAGACACACGACCAAACACGCCCTGGTAAACTTCCCCCCGCCAGTCTGTCCCACACAAGTTTGAAGATGCTGTGCTGGGCAGCAGAGCTCTGTGAGGAGCCACCATCCTGTCTCTGTATTCAGGAATATTTCTAAGATTTAGAGGAAAAATATTTGCCGCTGCTAAAGGTGGGTCCTACTGTTTCCTCTCTGCTTACCCCTGCGGGTGCTCACCATTCCCTCTTCCCCAGCCCTGACTCTGCATCCCCTGTGTGGTATTCAAGGCTTTGGGTGCTCTTCTATGCTCTTCTGAGGGTTGTTTCTGGGAAGCAGGGAGCACTGGCTGTGCTGTGGCGTCTCTAAACAGACAGAGTGGAGGGTGGGTTGCAATAAGAAAAGTGTTATTGTGCAGGGTGCTGGCAGCACCCATTACTGTGCTGCAGTTCATGCTTCTGCAGAGAGCTTTTTGGCACATCCCGAGTTTGTCAGAGTTTATTTCCCCTCCCTGGGTGCATTTTAATCCCCAGGCACAGACCCGAGAGCCTGTGAGTTGTCCCCAGTGCACAGAGATGCCTCAGTGTCTGTTTAGAAATGGGAAGCAAACTGCTTGCTGTGGGGAATGGCTGTGTAGGGATGAAGGCATGGACACAGGGACACAGTGGGAAATGGGGATCCTGCGCCGTGAGCAGGGCTGTAGTCACACAGCTTCACCCCCTTGTCTTTGCCGTGCTGCACAGTGCCCTCATTGCTGAAGATACCCCACAGATCCCACCTGAATTCCTGTCACACTCTGTATTGCAGCACTTCCTATAGAGAGTAGGCTTAGAGTAAGAGTCCGAGGTACGTAGCATGCGTGGCCACGGCTGTGAGCCAGGCACTGCGTGTCCGGGTAACGTGTGTCGCTGGTGGGTCTGGAGAGCAGCACTGTGCAAGTGCATCTTCCTTCCAGCCTGATTGTTCAGTTCACTCAGTCCTTACTGAACAGCCTACGTGTTGTCAGGCACCAAAAGTGGTGTGTCCTTGGTACGAAGTACCTCCTGTAGCACAGCAGTTGTGCTTCATCCAGCAGTGGAATTCACTGCGATGTGGCAAGTGATCAGTGCAACGCTGTCCTCTCATTTCCCAGGGCCACTGAAGCTTTGTTTTCCTGGCTGTTAGTAAAAAGCTTTAATGAAGTGACACAGATGAGAGCTACAAGCACTGAACACCCTGGCTCCAGGAGCTGTCGGGTGTCTGCCTGTGATTCGCACAGGTAAAGACTGTGTGTGGGTGTGATTCAATCCTGCTTTTTTGGCGTAGGCTCTAGATCCTTACTGGGCACTCAGAAATAGTTATTCTTGGCTTTAATCTGGCCAGGGTATCTCTTAGGCTCTGAAAAGCACTGCAGGAATGGGAGCGGTGTGGACGGGAGTGAGCCGTGGGATGCACCTATGGACCCAGCTGGGTTTGTGTTGGGGTGTCTGCCGATGTCTGGCTGGAGTTTGGAGTTCTGGCACTGAGATGGCAGTGATCTTCCCTAAGAGCAGGGGTCTGGGATGGGATGCTGCAGCCTTGGAGCATCAGTTCATTTCCCTATTCTTCCCTGTACCGGGTGCTTGGAGGGGCAGGCTCGGGGCTTTTCTGTGCTTGTTTCTGTAGGGTAGAAATTCAGCTTCTGCCCAGCTGTGGAGGTTCTGATAACCTGGTAATTAACAAAGCGCCGCCGCGACAGCGCTGAGCTGCGGGCAGATGATGTTGAGGAGATACACTTGGCTAATAACTCCGTGCCAGCTCAGAAATGCAATTTCCCCTCTCGAGCCTCAAGTGCTGTTGGGCTCTGAATTACCCTGCGTCGTCTCTGGCTGTTACGCCGAGGACCCAGTCCTAATTGAAACCCAGGATGGATGCTTGGATTTAGATGCTGTGAATACCTGTGGAGGGGGACGTACCCTTCTGTCAAGCACCTTTGGACAGGGGCAGGTGAGTCTGGGCACATATAAGTCTCTCCAATGGGTGCTGGTGGGTTTGGTTGTGTCCTGTCCTGTCCCAAATGCTTTCGGCAGCGCTGCAGCCCCAGCGTCCCCGCAGACGCGTTGCTGCCGTGCTGAGGCGATAGGTGTAAGGCTGGTGCTGTGCCTTGCTGCGCTGGGTGGCTGTGCCTTGCTGCTGCTGGGAGCCTCGGGAATGCATTTTCCCTGAACACACAGTCTCTGGGAGTTAGGCTTTTCTTGCAGAGCAGTGTGGAAGGGACCTGTGGCGACGCTCCCATCTGGCTGCCGGCACCCAGCTGATGCTTCGTCTTTCTGCCCTCGATTCCTCTGGTGCTCGGTGGTGGCAAAAATGAGTAAGTAAAGTACACTAAAAACTCAATGTTTTCTTGATTAGCAGGAAGCTGATTCTTGGCAATGAGAGCAGCGCAGCGTTAGCAGAGCTGGTGTCCCTCTCGCTGTGGTACGCTTTGCCCCAGCACTACACTTTCGGTCTGGCACATGCAGGGACAGAACTGGCGGCAGTTAAGTCACAGGGGGGGTTTGTTAAGTCACAGGGGGTGTTTCTGATTCCCAAGTGCTGCTCTGGACTGCTCTGGCCTTCTGAACACTGTCATTCTGAGGCATTTGGATTTTCATTGAAAACCTGTGCGTTCCTTTCGCGGGGGAGCTGCAGTCAGCGGGAGGGGACGTGCGGCGACGTACGTCACTGTGGTTTCCTGAGTGTGAAGCACCTTGTCAGGCTGTTTTTGGGTGCTGAGTACACTCAGCTTTCAAAGCTGGGGACTCTTCTCTGTGCAAACCACCTTGGAGTCGGTACGTGCTGTCAGCACCGTTGTGCCGCAGCCAATGTACTTTGTACCCTCACCCTTGGGCTGGATCCCCCTCCAGCACCTTAGGACTGAGACCGGCAGATTCTTCCTCAGTGTTATTTGCACACTGTTTCACAAGACTCCTGTGTGCAGAGGGTTCTGCTGAACAGCCTAAGTTTCATGAAGCACAGCGCTTTGCAGGGCAGCACGCTGATCTGAAGGTAGCGAGAGATCCGCAAATGAGAGAAATCAGCTGCTTACTCCAGCAAAAATAATTGTGCTGGGGTTCATCGCCCTTCCCCTGCTTGGTTAATGCTGGTATGGCTGGTACCTGATCCTCAACATGATCTACAGGTTCCTTATAAACCTGTCCCATCTCCCCAGGAACTGCCTGTGAGGTGGAAGCGCCCCATTTCCGAATGCATGTCCAGTCGCCCTCACCATTGTCCTGTAACTCATCCTACTTCTGTGCCCTTGTGAAGGGGTGGCGGGAATTGGACCCGACAGCAGAGTTGGGTCTCCTGGCTATGGCCCCTTGGTGAGCTGGTGGGTGCCCCCTGGAGAGGCATGGTCGCCTGTTCCTGGTGGCGATGGGTAAGGTTGGGGTGCGTCCTGCACATGCACATCTGAACTGGGTTTTCTCCCGTATAATTTTGCGCCTCTCTGGCTCTTGATGCCTCAGCACGGCGAGGTTCCTGCGCAGCAATCTGAAGTCTCTCTGCTTTTGCTGTCCTGAGCGAGCCGTGCTGCTGTATTGTTGAGTCCCCGCTCTGGACGCTGGTGCACGCACACACGCACACACACACACACACGCACACGCACAGAGACACACACACACACACACACACACACACACTCGCACACACGCTTCTGTGTGGTGTCGCAGAAAACAGCCGCTCGCTGCAAGAGCTGATGGCTTCCCCTGCCTTTGATTCCCGCTGCTGCCAGAAAGTGGGCTGACCCCTGGTTAGGGCTGAGGCAGCTCTGCCTTATGGCACTGAAGTGCCTCTGCTGCGGTGGGGTATCAGCAGAGACAACCAGCCCAGACGCTGCCAGACCCATACCGGCCCTGCAGCACCGGTACTGGCGGCTCGCTGGTCTCTCCTGGCTCCAGCATGAGCAACTGACCAGACACTGGGAACAATAGTTTGTGGTCTCCTTTGAGGCCCCTTTTACAACAGTGAAGCTTTTGCCACCAGCACCCTCCTGAGAGCGATGTGAATGGGTTGGTTAGTGGGTTGGGGCCCCTGGGCAACAGCAGTGCTGCTGCTCGGCCGAGCTCCAAGTCTCTTAATTTGGGAATAAAATGAAGGTGTGTGTAGCAGTGCCCAATCCAGAAGGGCTGTGCAGACCCACTGAGGATGGAAACAACGCGGATGGTCAGCCTTCCTTCCCGGCAAGACTGTGGACGAATTTGCAGTTGCTGTAAGGCCACTTGGATGTGCTTCCCAATTTAATTCTGAAATGCTCCACTGCCTGTAGTCACAAGAGGAAGCTGCCAGCTATTGTAGGCAGCGCTGGATTATCGCTTGATGGAGGATTAATGCCTTCTTAATCTGTACAGTGAAACGTGGAACCGGTGTGGTTCCTAGGAGATAGCAAGCCTGGGCTTCCCCCCCATAGCTTTTAGTTGATTCTTTTAGTCCCATGGCATTAGTCATCTTATGCCAATTATATGCTCGATTCTTTCTATTTAACTTCTGTGGTTGCACTATACCTACCTACTTGGTTTAATTGTTAGCAGCTTTCATTAAGGTGGTGTCTGACCTCACGCTCTTCCCTCTGTTGTTCACGTGTGGTACTGTTCTCCTTTCTTAGTTATCTGGTGATTCACGTAGCTGAAGCTGAGACTTGGGGAAAAGCGGCTGGAAGCACAAAAGGAAAATAATCCTCTGTTGGCTTGTTGGGAATGGGGTGCTGGTGGGGATCTCCCTGCCATGCTTTGGCGGGGGGGTGGACTTGATGATCTCTTGAGGTCCCTTCCAGCCCCTGTGGTTCTGTGAAGTTAGGGGCACAGTGTGTTCGCCTCTGTGCTTTCTTACATTGCATTGAAGACTAGGGAAAATCCCAATCCCTTTTTCTGTAAGCAATGCCAGCAGCGTTCTGCTCTCAAGAGCCGGTCGTTCTATCCTCGATTCACAGTGGGTCTGGTACGTGGGCCCAAGCCTACTGCAGTAACGGCAGGGAAACCCTCGCAAACTGCCTAGGCCTCAAAAAGCACTGCGGGCAGGGAGCACCCATTCCCTGTGCGCTCTGCGACTGAAGGGTGCTCCTCATGTAGCTCTTGGCGCGTGAATCGGCAGCTCAGGCTTGGCGGTTGGGCCCTCCTTTGGTTCTCTGGGTCCTTGCTGAGGGGCTCCTGGGCTTCGGTGGGCAGAGGGCCTGGCTGTCCTCTGTGGGGCCTCATGTCTGTAACCGCCATCCCGGCCAGAGGGGACCCACGGTGCGTCCTCCCCCGGGCTGCGCAGCCAGTCGTGGTGGGATACCACGCTTGCCTTACGGGGTGCAGCCTCTGAAGGGGTGCGGTGCTTTGGGGGTCAGGTCAGACTGGGTAGTGACTGCTGGGGAGTTTGTTACAGGCTGGGCGAGCTGTCCCCGCTGGCAGCCACGTTCAGATGCCTCACACAGCTCTCTGAGGCCACGGCACGTTTCAGTCGTTCCCTTTCTCCTCATTTCTCAACCAGAGTGTGCAGGGTTGGAAGGGCAATGTTGGGCTTGAGCAAACGAAGGGCTCAATTCATTACTGGATTGGAGAGTGCCTCATTTGGAGACTTGGGGAGCAGGTTCTCCTCCCACCCCTTCGATCCTCTGCCCTTTAACTCCTTGTTCCATGGCTCCAGTGGCCGTGTCTGGGCTTCTCCCCGTGACAGGGCGCTGCTGGCAGCATTGCCAGGCTGGTCCCTGGGAACAGAGCTGGAGGAGTGCTGTGTGCCTTCCCCAGGGCGGGAATCAGCATTTCTTGCTCCATGTAGGGACCTGTGGAATTGCAGTCAATATTCTCCCTCCCTTCCTGCCAGAGTCAGACTGCTCAGGAGGGGAAGTGTGGCTCAAAGCTGGTGTTGGCTTGAGCAGTGAGAGATGTGGAAGATCTTCCGCTGTCATGCCACCAGCCCTCTGCTCTGTAAAGTGGGGGGAGTGGCTTGTCAGCTCCTGTGGGGCAGCAGTGGGGCCAGAGCACGCGCTGAGCAGACACGTGACGCAGCAGCGTGACGTACACTGCCAGCGATTGCAGGCTGCCAGCCTTTAGGAGGGAACAGGGGCAGGTTTTCCTATAAAAAGGAAGAGATCCGAGGGGGATGCTGCCCTGAGCAAAGCGGAGCAGAGTGAGATGTGCCCAGTGGGTCGGCACGGAGAAGGCACAAATCCCAGCGAGTCCCTGGGGATGTCAGTGGGGATGGTGCTATGGGCTGGGCAGCGGTTGAGTGGTTGTACCGGCATCTGCAAGGAGCTGTGTGCGTGGTGCAGATTGGGATGCAATGCTGGGTGAGAGCCGAGCGCCAGTGGGGTTTGCCATGGCCCCTGTTCAGCGGGATGGGGAGTGTGAGCGTGGATGCTCCCAGGGGCACATTCACGGGGGTCCCGGCTCTACTGAGGAGTGGCACCTGACACAGTACAGGGCTGGAGAGTTGGACTTCTGTGGTTGAATTTTGAGGTCATCTTTCTAACAGCACCTGGTTTGAGTTTCCTGTCTCTTCCTTTGCTGATCTTGCCTTCAAGTAGATGGGGTGATTCTTCCTGGGTAAGGTCTTGGAATTTGGCAGCATTCAGCCTTGGGTGAGCAATGGGTGAAGACATGACAGTGGGAAAATGTGAAACATGAGGCTGAAGGGGCAGGGAAAGTGGGGTTTGCCTCACGTAGGACCCCTCTGAATCTAGCTAGCAGCAGGGGTGCGTGAAGTCTTCATCCTGGCCCACCAGTGTGTTTCTCCTGGCTCTTGCAATGTCGGCTGCTTGACCTCTGCCACGCGTCACCCTGCAGCCCAGACCTGTTCCAGCCCAGCAAGGCTTGGCTTAGGGAAGCTTGGCCAGAGCTGATCTCGGACACGGGCTGGCACAGGGCTGTTAGAGGGGACAGAGAGCAGAGAAACCTCTGCCCAGTGCTGCCACCCGGCATTTCCCCTGCCCCAGCACCGGGTGTGCTGCTGAGCAGGGAGAGCACAAAGCCTTGGCCGAGGGACGGGGAAGAGTCTGGTGGAGCCAGGACTGAGGTGGTGCTGGGGGGGTGGTGCTCAGCCTTTTGTAAAGGAGCGATTGAAGAAGGCAGCAGCTCGAGTGTGGCTGGGCAAACACATGGGAAGAGGGTTTTTAGGATGCTTTTGAGTGCAGACAAGGTTTTCTTCGTGTGCTTTCCCACCTCTTCCAAACCCAACTTAGTGTGCCCATCGGAAGTTTGTGTGCCAGCTACCACAAAGAAAATCAACTCTATCCCAGCCCAAACCAGCGTGTCACTGAGCTCCCAGGATGTGACTCCTGGCAGCTCAGTGTCTCCGAAGGACAGGAGAGGATGCTTGTGAAGCCATCTTGGTCTGCAGGGGCAGGAAAGTGCTCTAGAAGTGTTGACTTCAAGATGTTCCTTTTCCTGCTGCTCCCAGCTTGTCATCGGAGGGGGGCAGATGCTTTTGCTTTCAGAGCAATAGTAGTGTGCTTGGATTGTATTGAGAATTTTGACCTCAAATTTTAAACTTCTGTTGTTCTTTGCACAATGGCTTCTTGCAGAAACAGCTCTGGGGCTGGTTCCCAAGCCTCTGAACTTGCGGGTGTGGGCACTGGATTGGAGAAGTCAGTCTTGAGCGATGTACTCAGAATGAGTAGGAAAAACAGGGTGAGGATCTTGCTGTCAGTGACGTCGAAAGGCAGAAGGACACCCAGTACAGTGGTCTCTGAACACAATAGGAAGCCCCAGTCTTTGAGTGGTTACAGCTCTTGTTTTCCCCTGATCAAGCTGCCCATCAGACCACACACTGGCATCACAGCTCCTACCAGCCCCGTGGCGGTGCAGGGCCCCTTTCACTCTGGAAACAGTGGCTCAGTGGGCTTGCAGAGCCCCACAGCCAACCTTTCTCCCCCTGTGCTCACGGTGTGCCCTTGGAGCTGTTCAGGACTCCGTGGCATCGCAGATCAGCTCCTCTCAAGCAATCTGCAAACTGCCGGAACGTGGATAAACCTATCAGACACCTGCTGTGGATAACACCACAAAGACCATTTCCCATTTTAGCTTTAGGCGATGAGAAAGGGGGGAAAAAACAGCCTCCTGACGTGTCCGAAGCGCCCAGGCGCTTGCGACAATCTTGTATTCATTTCCTCCTGTAATGCTTTTGTTTTGCAGCCCTGGCGATGATGTGTCTGTTTTTCTCCTGCTAGATCTCTTCTTGATGTGGATCTGACTGAGCCTTGCTCCTGGCGTGTCTTCCAGGGCGGTGGTAATGTCTTTAAGGGAGAGATTCACCTGTTTTGTGGCTGCGTGACTGATGGTGCTCGCTCGCCGCGCCGCGGGGAAGGCGCAGCAGACAGACAGGGCTGTGGTTCCTGGCGTACCCTGTACCCAGGATAAACACCGACATATGGTGCCAAGGAAGTTTGTTGTGGCCCGAGCTGCAGATAAACACTGCAAGCTGTTACTTCAGGAGATTGCTGCGAGGAAAACAAATAGCACCACAAGAGCAGGAATCAGATCTGTGCTGACGTCTGTCAGGACTCCTCTGCTCCTCCTGAGATGCTGAGACGAGCCCCTGCTGTTCCTGCCACGTGGTCAGTGGTGCTGCGGTCATCGACACATCCCTCCTCAGCCATGGGTGTGGGACACCCCTGCTCCCAAGGGAACAGAATGGCTTTATGGATAAAATTCCTTCTTTTTTTACTTTAAATACTCCAAATACTCTAACTCCTTTAAGTAGAGCAGTGTTCAGTCTCATGGAGCTATAACCGACATAGGAAGGTGTACAGAACGCATTTCGGGGACCTTCTGGTGGGATAAGAACCATTTAAGTCCAAAAGTGGAAGAGATCGATTCTCTGTGCTCTAAAATGAGGGGCTTTCAGCAGCCATCAGATCAAGTGCAGTTAAGGACGCGTTTCCTGTAGAAATTGCCTTCAGCCTGAGGGTGAGATGTCTCAGTTACTGTATTGCTGCTCGTGTGGGTTAAACTTGGCATGAAGCAGGTGAAAATGGTTTGTCAAGAAGCAGGTGAGGAAAACAAGGCAGGCAGAAGAATTTATTGTGGGCATTGGGAGTTTCACTGGGGTGATCTGGCCTCAGCTTCCCCCTCCTCTTCCAAGGAAGAGTCATGAAAGCCTGGAGAACGCAGTGGTTATTAGAGGTGTTTCTATTGCTTTGGTAGAACACAAAGGTGTGGTTAAAATCACACAAAGCCGGGTGGGTATCGGTGTGTCTCAGAGCGCATCGCCTCGCAGGACGGGGCAGGGACTGTCCGTGGCTGCCCCGTCTGTCTGTGGGGTGGAGGCTGCTGCGTGCTGGAACTTCTCCTCTTGGCACTTCTCAGGCTCGTTGTGCCAACCCAGTTGGCTCTGGCAGGTGGGGGCACAGTGGAGCAGGGCTGAGTGCTGGCTGCATTTCGGGACAGCAGCAGCAGTGGTGGTTTAGAATCCACTGTGCAGAGAACGTAGCTGTGTCTGGACACCCATCTTGAAATGGAGCCTGTGCCCACATGCTTGTCCCAAGCGTTGTTGGTGGGAGCTGGGGTACAGACCCGGAGGCCCCCCACCGCCTGCCCATCTGGGCACGGGGTGCTCCCATGGGAACAGCCTCTCAGACACTCAGCCCTCTCCTCCACACAGACGGAGCCCAGGCCTGGGGACCGCACAGTGCGAGGACCTGTCCATTGCGCTGCGGGGGCTGTCGGGGGGCTGCCTCCCTCCTGCAGCCCAGGAGCCTGTCCAGTGGCGTGGGGCCTGCACTGGCGTCCTGTCCAGTGCTTGCCATGAGCCAGCCAGCCTTCCCAGCAGCAGGGCCTGCTGTGCGGGGGTCTGCCTGCCCGCTGGGGGTCTGCCTGCCTGCTGGGGGTCTGCCTGCCCACCAGGGTCTTCTCACGACAGCTGGGAACCTGTCTCTTTCAGGGCTGAAGTGCGTGTGCCAGCTGTGCGAGCACACCAACTTCACCTGCCAGACGGAGGGCGCCTGCTGGGCCTCGGTCATGCTGACCAACGGGCGGGAGGAGGTGATCAAGTCCTGTGTCTCCCTCCCCGAGCTCAACGCCCAGGTCTTCTGCCACAGCTCCAAGAACATCACCAAGACCGAGTGCTGCTACACCGACTTCTGCAACAACATCACCCTCCGCCTGCCCGTGGGTAAGTGCCATGTGCACCCTGGCTTGGGAGCGCAGAGGTACCGTGCGGGGGATGCGGCCCTGGGACCCAGCTCCCTGGGATTTAGAGGTGGCTGTGAAACAGCAGCTCATTTCCCCCTGACTGGTTCCAGAGGGGGAAGCTGAACAGCAGCTCTGGTGAAAAGTGAATCCCTTGCAGCACCCGAATGTATTTGTTGGGGTCCCATGAGGGGATGAAGAGTCTGAAGGGAGCGGGCTTGTACCCTCACCGGCTTTATGTGTTGGAATTTCTAAGGGAGTTTGTGATTTGAATTGGCGTTAGTCTCTTTGTTGGGAGGGTGTTATCCACAGGGTGTAGATCTGCAACCTGTAGCTGCTGTGAGCTCACAGGTGTGAGCGGCTGAGACCCTTTACCTGGTGCTTCACAAGGAAATCGTGGAGACCTGGCACTGGCTGATGTCCTACAGCCTCGCACATCCCTGTGCATGATTCATCCGACCTGCTTTGGGTGGCTTTGGTAGGGCTCGGGCATGAGAGCATTGGGAGGAAGGGGCTTAGCTGCCTCCAACCTCAGGCTGTCAGGTTCCTTTGGGCAGCTGGTAAGCAGCTTCTGTCAGTGTGACATCGCTGTCATTGATTCTCACACAGCAGGGGCCGGAAAGTGTGAGATTCCCGGTCCAGATCAGCGGGAGGAGGAAGATTTGCCCTTCTAGGAGCAATAGGTATCACACAGCTGGTGCAGTGCTGGGCTCTGACAGGCTGGAAGTTGTGTAATGAAGTTGATGCTGTGCTTTTTTTAAAATCAATATTTATGCTATTTTTAGATTGAATTATTTAACTGTTCTTCCCGAGATGTGTGCCTCATCCAGCCTTTTCTGAAAGAGCAGCCAGTGTACTGCTTTATGGGATGGCAGCTTTTTATGTGCCTACACCAGTGAGAAGTGTTATAGGTAAGGAAGATGCGAGTGAATACCCAGTTACAGTTGTAGCTTGTGTTTGAGGTGCTGTCACAGAATAGTGAGCAGGATTCAGGGGGCTGTTTCTGGGAGCCCTTGCTGTATCACGTAGAGTACAGCGGAGAGGCTGGGGGAGCGGCTCTGGTAGTCTGGGGACCGTTGTCTCCTGGTGCAGGGATGCTGGGTGCTGCTGGAGCAGGGGCTGTTCCCACCCCTCCCCATCGGAGCCAGCCTGGCTGGGGCCCGGCACCTGGGGGGCTCTGTGCCCTCACACCTGATCTCACCTGTCGCATGGGGCAGGACTAAGGATTAATTAAGTATTTTTCTTTCAGTCGACACAGAGGGAGGTGTGGATAGTGGTCATGCTCCAGGAACGTAGCAGTGAAATACCAGGGGTTCAGGGTTTTTTTTTTCCCCAAGTTGAGATGCAGGAGCCTGGGGAGAAAGCTGCTATTTATAGAGGAGCAGTGGAGGCATGTCTGCTGTCCTGCTGCTCAACGGAGAGTTGCAAAACATCTGGTCTCATATTTCAGGACCAGAGACAATGACTTCATGTTCAGCCTGAGCCCTTTGCTCCAAACATGTGGGGAATTGGTGTTACTCGAAAATCCAGCGGTGCCCACGCTGTTTGCTCTCTGGCCTCTCTGACAGCCCTTCCTCACACGATGTGTACTGCAGGAGCGCGCCGTGGGGTCCGAGCACAGATCCAGCTCCTGTGGGGGCAGGAGCTGGGCAGCAGAAGCTGGGCAGCAGGAGCTGGGCAGCAGAAGCTGGGCTGTCCCGGCTGCTCCTTGGCACGGTGTGCTTGCCACACCAGCAGCAGGCTGTGCTGTGGGGAGAGATGGTTTGAGTGCCATCACCTCAGCCACCTTCATGGGTGCATTCCCATGCTTAGGAAGCTGCTGTTCCTAAACTGAGGTTTTAGGTGGCTCCCTGCTCAGCTTGCTGGGGTTTTGGGCTTCTGTGGCACTTGGAAATCCCGATCCAGACCTTGGGTTTGTCTCAGGTGGAGGCAGCACAGCCTGTAACCAGCTCTGCAACTTGGAGGCAGTTGGAGGTTGAGGAATTAGTCCATTTATCTCACCGACACCGTGAGCACTTTGTTTTCCACCACTGAGCACAGGCTGGGCCAGGACTCGCAGCCAGGACTCGCTGTGCTTGGACCCAGACGGGATTGCTTGGCCCAGAGCTCTGTGTGTGATGTCACCTCTTCCTGACGTGTGCCACTGTGTGTTATCTGGCTTCTCCCATCTCAGTGGTCCTTGCCAGCTGTGGTGGTAGCCACACCAGCTGCTGGAACTGGTTATTAATGCCTGACTTGGCACGTGGGCTTGCTGGGCTTTGAGCGATCCCTGCTTTGTAAGGCCAGCCCACCTCCACCACCCTCTAAGCAGTGATAATATGTGCAGTTTAACACTTGGTACAGACACCCCGGTGTGGAAGAGCCCTCCCTCCCTCCATCCATCCCCACCATGCAGGGTCCAGTTTGTAAGTAGAGCACGTAGACACAAACAGCTTGCTTCTAGGCAGGAGTGAATCTCCCAGAGGAGGAGAAGCCTTGAGAAGACCCGGCGTGGTGGACAGCCCTGCCAGGCGAGGAAGGAACTTCAGGCAGCCCTTCCCTCCTGGCCACGGCGGCTGTGGGGACACCGGCCCATCCTTCAGCTCCTCTGTGTGCTGACCTGCTTCGGTAACCACAGGGGCTTGTGTTGTAACTGTATCAAGAGTGACTGGGAGAGGGTCAGAGGGCTCGGAGCGAGAGCATCTGCGGGGGCAGAAAGCAGCGTGTTCTCTGCCTGTGCCTGAATTTCCTGGGTGGAACTGCAGATGGCAATGCGTGCCTCAGTCGGTGGCACGGCTCTGGGGCTGCAGCGAGGAGAGGTGGCTCTCGGTCAAGTTGTTTTTACGAGGTCTGAACAGACTCATCTTCAAGGGCAGGTGCAACCTGGATGGTTGTGCTCTGTGCTCTTGGTGGTGGTGGGGAGTCATCGCAGTGTCCTGCGGTAGCAGGTGCTGTGTTTCAAGGTGTTTGCAGTAGTTTGTGCTTTTCTGTGTTACTCTGACTTTGGTTCCAGGCTCCTGGTGTCTCACCTGGGCTGCTTCCCACCCCAACAGCTGGCTTGTGCTGACCTTCTGTGCTGCAGGGATGCTGAGGCAGGGCTGCAGGAACATCCTGTGTGCCGCTTCCTCGAGGAAGTGTGTGCTTCCCTCTCTGGAGGAGAAATCGCCTCTGCACCGCAGCGTGCAGCGGGCTCTTTTGAGAAGCTGCTAATAAGATCTGGAAGACTTCTTCCAGCTGAAGACTTATGTCACACACGAGTTTCAGACCATACTTCAGGTCCAGGAGACAGTGCTTGTGGCGTCTGCCCCCAGCTTGCTGGTGAGCAGGATGTACCCCACTCACCAGCCTGTTTGCAGATGACAGACTTTGCTTGCAGCCCTGGGGCAGGTACTGGAGCTTCTTATAGCCCAGTACTTACATTTGGATATGGTGGTGGGTGATGTTTGCCCCCAAGGAGAGTAAGTGCAGGCTGGGGAAGCTGTTTCCCACCCTGCAGAGGCAGCCTTTGAGCTGGAGCCCGAAGGACCAGGTGCTTTACATTTGTCTGTGTGTAGGCGTGTGGGACAGTGCATGCTGCTACTCACTGCAGCCTCCACACGCCCAGTGATGCTGGATGCTAAATCCCCATCCTCACCAATGCTGAAAGTGGGGTGGAGGGGTGGGGTGTGGAGGTGTCACCAGGCCCTGGGCGCTCTGCCCAGGCTGCTTTCAGAGGCTGGCCAAAGGCAATGTCAGCTTCTCCGAGAGGAACCATGGGGGTGTGTTTGGGGGGACAGCCTCACATCCCTGAGTCAGTGGGGAACAGCAAAGGATTCTCTGGTTTTGGGGTTTTTCCTTCAAAGGTACCTCAGTCCTTCCAGCAAAGGCAGCAGCACGTGGCACCTGCAGCCTCCTCTCTGCTCCGGCTCGGTGACCCGGCACAGCGTCTCCTCCAGAACTCCAGATAAAAACCATACAAGTTCTGTTCTGGATTTGCATAATGGAAAATGAGTCAGAGGAGGAAGGAGGCTTTATGCAAGAAGATTAAGCTAATAGTGGGATTAGAAAAGTGTATAGTAAGTAATTTGCCAGCTCTCTTCTTTATTCCTACTGCCCAAACAGTACAAAGGCACAAATGGCCCTTGTGTCACCCGCAGTGGCACATGCTGGGATGAGAGAAAGGGAAAGTTAATAGAATTCCTAAGGCAGAAATCCCTTGAGTATGCTCACAGTGCCAGGAGAGACGGATGGTTCCAATTAGCCTGCTTGTTGGGCTGGAGTCTCATATTTTGATGGGTTTTTTAATATTATCCCTAGGTTTTTGCATAACAAATAATTACTCATCATTTACCTGTTTGAGAAATGCCTTAAAGGCGTTAAAGCCCTTTTAGGAGAGTGATCCCCATGGATATGTTGCTATTAAAGAAGTCAGGCACTGCACTACCAGAAGTTTTTCAATGTATTAATGCAGAGAGTGAGAAAAATCACTCAGTAACTCTGTGAATAACCCCCAGAGTTTGCATATACCTTGTAAGGGAAATTGCTGGAATCCTTTTTGGACCTTGAGGGTTAGGGTTAGGGGTGGGGGGCAGGCTGTGCCACAGGGCAAGGCTCAGCCCCCCCCCCCCCCCCCCATCTCCTGTTCCCTGGGATGGAAAGGATGGGAAGGTCTCACTTTGTTTGCCCAGCACGGACTCAGTCTGAGAGCAGCGTTAGAAGGAAGGTCTGGGCTGGGAACGAAGGGGCAAAACACACTTCTCACCAAAATGTTAGTGATGGACAAAAGGAGGAGAAATACAAAAGAAGAGGAGGGGAAATGTTTCTAGATATTGTTTCTGTGCCCTGTGCAGGTGCTGCTGGAGCTCAGCAGCTGGTATCGGCACGTCGTGTTACGCTGTGGCAGCAGAAACAGAGGCTTGGCTCAGCTGGCTGCTTTCTGGCTGGGGGTTTGGGGGTTGGTGGGGCTTTCTGATGAAGAGCATACGCTTGGGTACTGAGGCACAGCACAGCCAGGCTGATGGAGGTCAGGACTCTCTGAAAGCAGGGGTAGCCGCCTGTGACCGACCTCCGTCTGGACCTGGTGCCTTCCAGCCTGCCAAGCCTGGTCAGGGGTTCTGGAGAAGATGTGGGTGCAGGGACCCATGAGAAGTGCTTCTGTCCTGGGACAGCCGGCCTGAACACATCAGCTTCTCAGTTACTGCCATCCTCTTTCTGCCTGTCAGGATGTCAGCTCTCTGTGACCCAGAACATAGGCTGTCAGCTGGGGTTGTGGTGGTACCAAGCTGCTCAGAGACCGAAATAACTGCAGGAGCATCACCAAACCTCTGTCCTCTGCGTGTTGGTGCAGTTCAGTGCTGCACAGCCAGTGCGGTTCCTGGGATAATCCCCAGCACGAATCTCCTGAGCTCTCAGCACAACCCCTGTGCCCAGGGCTCCAGCCTGCCGTGGTGCTGTGCGGAGGTCTCATTCTGCAAATATTTCACATACCTCTGTCCATCTTGGCCATTCCAGCCTTGAGTGCTCTGGAGGGATCAGCAGGAACCCAGCCGTGCAAGGAGAGGGCAGGGAGGGGGAAGCTGCAGCTCAGGAAAGGTGCCTGCTCATCTCCAAGCTGTATCCCCGGTGGGTCTGCTTCAACTTCAGGACGCTCTAGCAGCCCTTTCCCAGCCGATGGCTGAATGTCCTGGGGTGGTGACAGGGCCTCTAGTCATGGTGAAAGCTGGAGAAACTTAATTTTATGTTCTCATGCAAACTGTGCTGGAAGTATTCTGAGCAGAGCCCCCGTTAGATGCAATACAGGTTCTTACTGCACCAGAAATAATACACATTTATTTCCCCAGGCAGCTTAGGACCTTGGACCTGCATGGGTAGGGGCTTCTAGAGGTCTTAAGGTGGCCATTGTGTGTTAAAAGTGAGGCAGACGCTGTGTGTGGAATGTCTTTTCCATCAGAGGGAAAACGATCCTTCCTTTCCATGTCCCTCTGTCCTCACTGTTTACACAACCCAGTTCGGCCGCGTTGGGAAATCGCTGAGCGCTGCCAGATGTGCTCCGGCCATGGCAGCGCGTCTTCAGCTGCTGCTCCTGCTCAGGGAGGCGCTGAGGAGCGCCTTTGAAACCGGATTGCAAAACGCCCTGGTGACTGGCGCTGGCTGGGGCTGGGGTCAGGCAGCCACCAGAGGGGTCCTCTGCTTGCCCAAGGAGGGAGCGTTGCACAACCCCTGCAAACATTGCACACTCGGCGGGGTCGCCTGGAGTACCGCTCGTGCCGTGCCTGGCGCGTGCTCTGCACGTGTGGCGTGTTCTGCATGCGTGCCGTCTGTCACTGCGGGGTGGCTTGTGCCAGGGACGCCGGGGCCGTGGGCTGCAAGCCCAGAGCGGTGCCGTCTGCGGTGCCGTCTGCGGTGCCGTCTGCGGTGCCGGCTGTGGTGCCGGCTGCGGTGACAGCTGCGGTGCCGGCTGCAGTGCCGGCTGTGGTGCCAGCTGCGGCGCCGGTTGTGGTGTTGGTTGTGGTGCCAGTTGTAGTGCCAGCTGCAGTGCCGGTTGTGGTGCCGGTTGTGGTGCTGGCTGCAGTGCCAGTTGTGGTGCCGGTTGTAGTGCCAGCTGCGGTGCCGGCTGCGGTGCCGGTTGTGGTGTTGGTTGTGGTGCCAGTTGTGGTGCCGGCTGCGGTGCCGGCTGTGGTGCCGATTGTGGCGCCAGTTGTAGTGCCAGCTGCGGTGCCGGTTGTGGTGCCGGTTGTGGTGCTGGCTGCGGTGCCGGTTGCGGTGCTGGCTGCTGGGGAACTCTCTGCCCTGTGGAAACATAACTGAAACCACCCAGGACATCACTGCCCAGGACATCGCTGCGCACCGGTTAACAAGGGGGAGCTGCAAGGAGGACTCCAGCTTTGTCCTCTCACAAACCTGCCAGACAGCCCTTGAGCATCCTGTCAGGTCTGTTAAGGAGCAGCCTGTGGGCAAGGCAGAAAAACTTTGTTTCCAGAAGGGTCTGAAGCGTGTGCTGGGAACAGACATGGGCCCTTCGGCTGTCCCGGCTTCGGGCTCTCCTCTCCGTTACAGCGTGTAGTGCTGACACGTAACGGGGAGAGGAGGAAGGAGCCAGGTACCTCTGGGCAGGGTGGCTTGGCACAGCCCCTCGGGGCAGCACTTCTGCTGTATGTTAGTGGGAGGAAGTCACTGACGATGTGACTCCAGGGCTGGGTTACCCTGGAGATGCTGGTATCAGCGTACAGGGCTTGGCAGCTGCCCCGGGGGATGGGGGCTGAGGGCTGACTTTGCAGGGCTGGCGTTTGCCACTCTGAAATCATCCATAGCCCTCAGGTCCCGTGCTTGGTACGGGTGGCTCTGAGTGCTGAGGGGTCGGTTTGGGCTGTGTCCCTGCTTTGGTTTAGTTTTTTGGGCCGGGTGTGTTGGTTGGTTTGGTTTGGTTTAAGCTTGTTTGAAGTTTGGGGCCGTTAAGGGATTTGTGGGCATGTGCAAGTAAACACCTCAGTAACGTCTTCCTGCAGCTTCTTGGTTTTCTACCCCTGTGGTTTTAAAATGGAAAATGATGTAGGACATACTGCTTCTTGACCCTGGTGAACGCAGCCTTGTGAGCATGGGCTCTGAAAAACAGCCTGTCTCTGAGGTCCTTCGAAGGCCTCCTTTGCCAGAGCTTTGTCTTCCCATATGTGCTGCACCTCGAGTGCTGGGTCCAGTTCTGGGCTCCTCAGCATCAGAAGGACATTGAGGTCCTGGAGTGAGTCCAGAGAAGGGCAACCAGGCTGGGGAAGGGGCTGGAGGGCAAATCCTCTGAGGAGCAGCTGAGGGAGCTGGGGGTGTTGAGCCTGGAGAAGAGGAGGCTGAGGGGAGACCTTCTCCCCACCTCCCCTGCCCTGCCAGGAGGGTGCAGAGAGGTGGGCGATGGTCTCTGCAGCCAGGGGACAGGAGATGGGCCAAGGGGCAATGGGCTCAAGCTGCCCCAGGGCAGGGTCAGCTCAGCTGGGAGGGCAAAGTTCTTCCCTGGCAGAGTTGTGGGGCTGTGGCACAGGCTGCCCAGGGAGGGGCTGAGTCCCCAGCCCTGGGGGTGTTTAACAGAGGGGAGATGAGGTGCTCAGGGATCTGGTTTGGCTTAGGACAGGAATGGTTGGACTTGATCTTTAAAGGTCTGTTCAACCTTGTGACTCTGATTCTGTGAAATCGCTTTTGCCCTGGGTTTGTCTTTGGCTGGGACAGTGTGCTGGGAAATCTCCCCACAGTGCTTGACAGCGTGGAAGGCCCCGTGCCCTCTGGTGAGGTGGCTCCCACTGGACATGGATGGCCCGTGTGCAGGGCTGCCTCCCACACCGTGGTGTGTGAAGCACAGCGTGGGGTCTGTCGGGGGGTGGGGGTCTCGTCTCGGTCAGGCTCCCTAGTGAGCTGGCCCCGTCTCTCATCGTCAGCAGCGACCAGCAGGCTGCAGATGAACGACAGTTTGCTAACAGCAGGTGAAACCATGTGCTCTGTTGGGTCCCTGCCGTGGTTTGGGGGCTAAAGTTGGGAGGGAGTGCTCCTTGGGTGCGTGCTGTGCGTGGTGCTGAGCGCTGGGCTGGGAGCAGCTGGCGGCTGCGGTGCTGAGTGTCCACATCTGCCCGGGTGTCAGGACAGACGAAGCGGGACTGTCCCCCTGGGAGAGACCCTGCGGGGAGGGTGGGCTGTCAGCGTGTCAGCCTTTCCCGGGGCTGTCCTGGTGACAGGCACAGTGACACCTTACTGCCAGCCACATGTCAGCAAACATCTCCACTAGTGATGTCTCACTGCTGGTGGGGCGGCCCGTCTGAGGGTGGTGCTCAGCGGGGTCGCAGTGCTCACCTGAGCCCAGGTGCCCACGGAAGGGTGTGGGGGGACACTCCATAGCACCCAGAAACGTGGTGTCTCGCTGCTGCCTGGCCTGGTCAGGGCGGCTCTGGGGAGTCACCAAGCCTGAACGTGGTGTCTGCTCTGCCACCCCCCCACTCACTGTCCCTTCCCTCGCACCCCGCTCTCCCTTCCCTCCCACCCCGCTCTCCCTTCCCTCCCACCCCGCTCTCCCTTCCCTCCCACCCTGCTCTCCCTTCCCTCCCACCCTGCTCTCCCTTCCCTCCCACCCTGCTCTCCCTTCCCTCCCACCCCGCTCTCCCTTCCCTCCCACCCCGCTCTCCCTTCCCTCCCACCCCGCTCTCCCTTGTGTCTTCCTCAAGCATCCGAGTCACCCGGCAAAGCCAGCGCGGGACCCGTGGTGCTGGCGGTGACGGTGGCGGTGCCGGTCTGCGTCCTGTCCCTCGCCGCGGTGCTGGTGGCATGCAGCTGCCAGGGCCGGCGCTGTGCCCGCGGCAGGGCGAAGCAGCCCAACGTGGAGGAGCCGCTCTCCGAGTGCAACCTGGTGAACTCCGGGAAGACGCTGAAGGATCTCATCTACGACATGACGACCTCCGGCTCCGGCTCTGGTACGTGGCGGCTGCCTGGCTGCCCTGCCCACCCCCCCGGTGTGGCCCAGGGGTGAATGAGCCGCCTCGCTCATAGGGCGATGAAGAATGTTGGCTGCTGGGCAGAGGGTGCGAGTGGGGGCTTATCTCAGAGGCTCTTGCACCTCAGGTTCTGTGTCAAGGCAGGCTTGGCCCCACCTTGGGGCAGCAGCAGGGCCTCCTGGACAGGCTTGGCACTGCCTTGGGGCAGCAGCAGGGCCTCCTTGGCTCTTTTTCTGTTGAATTACAAAAGTTTGATCCTTTGTCGGATGGGAGAGCTCAGAAAGCTGGTGGAGAGGTTGGAGGTTGCTGGCTGACGTGTGTAATGAAAGGTGCTGAATGGGCAGGATGCTGCTCCTGACATTTTGATAGTGGAGCCAGAAGAATGTGACTTCAGATTCTTGTTTGGAGCAGAACACCAGCCTTTTCCACATGTCCCAGTGCCTGACAGCCTCTCTGCAGTAGTGTCTCCATTCCTACTGAGAACTTGTCAGGGATGTCCCAAAATGAGGTGGGACTGGGGAAGCTCCATCGTCAGGGCAGTGGCACGTCGGTGTGCAAAGCCAGCTTTCTGTACCTGGGAATTTTATTTACTGGAAAAAGAGCGATCCCATTCACTTTCACTTCTAAGGGATAAAGGTATAAACGGTGCTTGGATCAATTTTCTTGTGTTCTGTGAAGTATGAGCACTTTTGGGGTGAATTTACCGTATTTCCCTAAGGTTGTATCACAGGTCAAACGAGCTGACTCTGCTTTGCCCCCCCCACAGTCATACCCACTCTTCACCCCCCTGAGCTAGCCGTGGGGCATCCTTGTGCTGAGCCCCACATCACCGCTGCCGTCTGGTCCCAATGCAGCCCAAGGGGGGTTCTCCCCGCTCTGCCTGGGGCAGCTCTGGGGTTTGCTGGGGGCAGGACGAGCCCCGGTACCGGCAGCAGCACCGCAGGCAGCGAGGGCTCTGTTGAGGAACCCGGAGGGAAAGGTTGAATCCATTTGAATAATGGATTAAAGCTGGAGGAGGGAATGGTGAGAGGAGAGATTGGGGGGAAGCTCTTTGCAGAGAGAGTGGTGAGGGGCTGGAAGGGGCTGCCCAGAGAGGGGGTGGGTGCCCCATCCCTGGGGGTGTTCAGGGCCAGGTTGGCTGGGGCCCTGGGCAACCTTGTGTAGCTCCAGGCCTGGAGGTTGGTGTCCCTGCCTGTGGCAGGGGGTTGGAGCTCTGGGACCCTTGGGGTCCCTCCCAACCCAGACCAGGCTGGGATTCTATGATTCTAAGCTGACATCAAACTGTTCTGGGTTGTTTGGTATTTTCCTCACTGATTATTTTGCTGTGGTAAAAGCAAGGCTGTCTAGGCTTAGAAACAGATAGATAGATTTATTTTAAGTCCCGAGTCACGCGGTGTCACGCCGGATCAGACAGGGGCCTGTGGCTCACAAAGCGAAACGAAACTGCAGTGACAATTCGTTTGTTCTTCCTGCAAACCTGAGCCAGAGCTCCTCAGCCAGAGCTCCTCAGCCAGAGCTCCTCAGCTCGCTGGCTGCAAAACAACCTGCAGCCCACATCAGACTGCACGAAGTGCTTTGGGTCTGCTTTCTTACATTGCTGTTTGGGGATTTGAGGGTTTCTGTAGAGTTTGGGAAAGGTACATGTGTCACACGGGTCTGACAGCGCGCTGGAAAAGAGACCTGTGTGCTGAGGAGGGTGGGAGGGGAAGGGGGGGGGCTGGCTTTGGGCAGGGCTGGTGAAGCAGAGCAGGGGCTGAAGCCCCTGAATGCTGCGAGGATGCAGCAGGTGATGCCCAGCATGGGACTGGTGGGTCTGAACTTCAGCCCTGGCTTTTGCCAGTGCCAATAGCTGCAGCTGGGCTAGGTACACATTGGCCACAGCCAGTCCTTTCTCACACAGCAGCAAAGCAGGGCGGATTGTTGGGGTTTTCAGGCCTCTGGTGTGTCCGTCCCTTATCCAGAGGGTAGGTAACTCCTGCCCTGACCCAGACTGCCTCACAGCTCTTGCAGGACAGCAGTGTCCGGAGCACAGAGCGTCCAGCTGTGGCATTTACAGGTCACCACTGAACTCTTTCACAAACCCCCCTGTCTCCCTCTGAAACCAGGTCTGCCTCTGCTTGTACAAAGAACCATCGCGAGGACTATTGTGCTGCAGGAGATCGTGGGGAAGGGCCGTTTCGGCGAGGTCTGGCGTGGAAAATGGTGTGGGGAGGACGTGGCTGTGAAGATCTTCTCCTCCAGAGACGAGCGGTCCTGGTTTCGGGAGGCAGAGATTTATCAGACGGTTATGCTGAGACACGAGAACATCCTGGGCTTCATTGCTGCTGACAACAAGGGTACGTGTGGGAAACTTGTCCCTGAATTGCTTCCTCTGCCCCCGCTCCCATCCGGAGCAGCACTGTGACCCTCAGGCTGTGCAGAGCTCCTCCCTGGGGCAGCAGCCGGCAGATCGGTTCCTTTGCATGTCTGAGTCAGCCGTGAAATGGGGAAGGTTTGGTTAAATTGGTAATAAAGCTGGATGTCTTGTTTCTTGCGGGTAGATAACGGGACGTGGACTCAGCTCTGGCTTGTCTCCGAGTACCACGAGCAGGGGTCCCTGTTCGACTACCTGAACAGGGGCACGGTGACGGTGGAGGGCATGGTGAAGCTGGCGCTGTCGGTGGCCAGCGGCCTGGCACACCTCCACATGGAGATCGTCGGCACACAAGGCAAGAGCTTCCTCCCTTCTCCTCCAGGGATTTCAGGGGAGCTTTGGTGGAAACATCTGTGGGGATGTGGCACAGTCACAGGTTCACACCCCCGGGAACGCAGTTAGTGTGTGCTGGGCAAACAGAGGGGCTGAGTGTCCTGCTCCTGCTTCCACTGTCCACATCTCCTTCCACGTCTTTCATGGATGTCTGTGGGAGCAGCTCTGTGAATGGGGAGCGCTAATGAAGGACTTTCTAAATTAATTTGGAGCATGAACTTACCTGCCTGTGGCAGGGGGTTTTGAGCTCTGTGATCCTTGGGGTCCCTTCCAACCCAGCCCAACCTGGGATTCTATGAAAGGGCATAGTGACAAGGGTGGATAGAAATGGGTGTGCTTCCCTGCTCGTGCCAGTGAATCCCCTCCTGCTGTTACCAAACCGGCACGCTGTCTGTGCACAGGCAAGCCGGCGATCGCACACCGGGACCTGAAATCCAAAAACATCCTGGTGAAGAGGAACGAGAGCTGCGCCATCGCCGACCTGGGGCTGGCGGTGAAGCACGACTCGGTGCTCAACACCATCGACATTCCCCAGAACCCCAGGGTGGGGACCCGCAGGTGGGTGAGGACGGGTGCCCGCCCAGCTGCCCCACAGGGACGGCATCACACAGCCCCTCCTCGGCCCCCTCCCCCTTTGGTGAGTCCCCCATGGCTTGTGGTGTCTGTTGAGTGCCATGGCAGACCCAAGCCCTCCTTGCCCAAAGGTGTTGCCCTGGCTTGAGACAGAGCTCACCACCCCTCCTGGGCCACAGCCCCATGTCAAAAGGGGTTTCCCTTTTCCCTTGTGCCCAGTCAGGGGCTGCCTCCCATGCAGCTGCCCTCTGTTGGGCGAGCCCCTGGCAAAGTGCCCTTTGTGTGCTCCAAAGGTATATGGCTCCTGAGATCCTTGATGACATGATGAACATGAACATCTTCGAGTCCTTCAAGCGAGCAGACATTTACTCCCTTGGGCTGGTGTACTGGGAGATAGCCCGGAGGTGCTCCGTTGGAGGTGAGGTCTGCAGCCTTTTTATTTTGCAGTACAGACTGTTTTTGCCTTAAACAAACCAGGAGTGTTTTTGCCTTAAACAAACCAGGAGTGTTTACCTTACGAGGCATTTACCTTGGCAGTACATGGAAGTGTGTGGTAGGGCAGCCGTTCATGGTGCCCCCACGTTCCTCTGATCCCTCAGTGCCTGTAAAGACAACCTGTTTATTTGGATTCCGTGTAACTGACCCAGTGCACCCTCCCCAGGGATCACTGAGGAGTACCAGTTGCCTTACTATGACGTCGTGCCTTCCGATCCCTCGATAGAAGACATGAGAAGGGTGGTTTGTGAGCAGAAGCTCCGGCCCAATATTCCCAACCAGTGGCAGAGCTGTGAGGTAAAAGCGTTTCTCCTGTTCATTGCAAAGTGCATCCAAAGGAAGACAGAGCCTCCCAGTGAGACAAAGGGGACGCACTGGGTGGCCTCTCCTGAGCCAAAGAGTGTTTTGGGTGCCTGGCTCTGCTTCAGCTCCCGGGTCGATTCAGGGAGCCGTCGTTGCGCCACGCGCAGCACCCTCTCCGGTACAGGTGTTAATTCATATCACCGCTGCCAGGCGGCTGTATTTTATCTTCTTACTGCACTGAATAATTAAGCAGCAGGAGGTGATGGGTTTACTCCTGACCTGCTCTTTCCCTTTCTGGTTCGCAGGCGCTGCGAGTAATGGGCAGGATAATGCGGGAGTGCTGGCACGCCAACGGCGCCGCGCGCCTCACCGCCCTGCGCGTCAAGAAGACCATCTCGCAGCTCTGTGTGCAGGAGGACTCCAAAGCCTGACGGAGGGCCCTGCAGGGGGCAAGGGGAGGCTCTGCTCATCCTTTAACATGTGATATTGTTGTTCTTTTTGGTCTACCTCAGATCGTGGTTCAGTCTTTACGTGCCCGACCCAGAGCGCTGACATCCAGCTTCGGACTTGCCCAGGGGAAGGGGCAGCTCCTGACTCGTCGTCCGTGTTTCACGCAGCAAGTCAATGACTCGCTTTGTTTTTCTAAAGCAAATTAGACACTAGGCTAATTGTGGAACGGGGCTTAAAACGCCACCACAGTGTAAAACCAGCTTTCACTGTTGTGCTGCTGCTCTCAGTCAGAGCCCGGCGCCTTGGAGGGGGCTGGTGTTGGTGAACGCAGAGGAACCGCCTGGCTGATCCTCAGCCTGAGTGAAAGACTGCACTGGCTCCAGCTTTTCATGTACTTCAGTGCAGGAACCTGAGGAGGGACAGTTGGTAAAATGCACTTTAAGTGCTATATTTATCCTTGCCTGGGCGAGGCAAAAGTGGGAACCCCGCGAGGTGCGTATGGGGTGAGCAGCAGCAGCTCGGCAGGTTTGCTTAGCTTGTGTCTGATGGTCTTGCCTTCACGTCCAGCGCTGCAGTTAGGGTTTGGGGTTGGTTTGCTCTGTGCAATTTCTCACTGAATGTATCATTCCAGGGACAGCTTTTCTTTTGAGCAGTTGGTAGGAAGAATACCAGAGGCCACACGTCACTGGTGGGTGCACAGGGATGGGCAGGAGCAGTTCTGCCGATGCTGAGAAGTACAGCTCTCTGGAGGACATCCTGCCAGCCTGTCACTCCTAACATTTTATTTCCTTTTTAGTGCCTTTTGACGTTTGAGGGGGAAGCTTTAACGAGGTTAGCTCTTGGAAAACAGCTGAAACCAGGCAGAAAGGATGGTTTCCTCTATGCAGTGTGGTGCTGCCCAGCCCACCTCGCTGTGCCGGAGGATCCAGGGATGTGCACACAGTGTTCAGGAGGGGGGGAGTTCTGTGCAGGCTGTCTGTAAGCTGGAGCAGTGCCCCTGACCTGCAGAGATTCCTGTGCTTTGTTCCAGCTGAGCTTCTGGCATTTCATGGTGCTGGTTTGGGAGTACATGTGCTCTGGGCTGGGTGGCTGCTGCTGCGTGCCCCAGCCCAGGGACCCCTTAACGTGTCAGTGTGACACTGATGGCCGTGGTGACACCAGTGCGGCCGGTTCAGGGGTTTCCTGTGGGTTCCTGTAACAGGTCGGTGAGAAGCTCTGCTGTCTGTAATCACATTTCCATAACACCCCATGCTGCAGACAGTGGGGTGCTTTTCCAGCATCCCCTGATGCCCGGGCATTCTGTGGGTTCTGCCCCACTCTGTGGTCCCTGCACCTGAGTGTAGCATTCTGGCATTCCTGATAGCCAAAATTACACATCTCATCGTAATGTGTTCTTTTAAATGTTTCTAAAGCCAGGTGTTCCCTGGGGATTAAGCCCAGAGATGTCTCCAGAGCAGCAAAGCTCTGCAAAATCTCCATGGGGCACATGCAGCTTGGTGGAAGGAAGCTTTGGCTCATTATGGTATTTAAACTCAGCCCTTGGTGTGAACCCTCTCGAAACGGGGCTCTGGTGTGGAACCACGGGTGACACCGCTGCTGAGGGGAGGGTCAGCAGTACCCACACCCCAGCTGCAGCCTGATGTGCCCACCTTAGGCTGTTGTGGACTCTTTAGGGATGGTTGTTGCCCTGCAGATAGCCTCTGACACGATTTACCTGTGGGCAGACCTTCTGGTCACCCCTGCCTGTGAGCAGTGCCAGCCTTTGCACAGTCTGATAGCTGGACAGGGAAGAATATTCTGCCAGCTTGCTGGTGGATTTTTATCCAGCCTGCTTTCTGAGGGATAATTGAGTGATCTCACAGATTAATCCCTACATGCTCCAGCTGTGGAGCTGCACAGGGAGCTCAGCAGCGCTGTGCACCCTGCGCTGTCTGAGAGGCAGTCCTTGCAGCCGTGTGAGCCAGTGTCTGATGCTTATCAAAAGATTTGCAGGCAGAGGAGATCCAGCATTTGTTCTTGTAGGATGTAACTTGGAAAAAATGCTGAAGTTTAAAAAGGAGCAATCAAGGGTTTATTTTTTTAAGTGGGAAAAGAAACTTCACCCACCACTATTGACTTGTACTGTATTTGCAGGAGTGAGTTCTCTGAAACCAACGGCTGGGGGGTAAAAGTAGCTTCAATAGAATGCTGATGTAGGGGTGTTTCTCCAAAGGTATTGAAGCTGTGGAGGTGATTCTGTAACTAACCACAGGGAGGAGGTGGCAAAGCGTGCAGCCCACCTCAGTGATTGTGCAGGGTACCTGTGAGTGAGGTACTTGTGAGCGATGGCCTGAGGGACGCTGGAAGGGGCACAGGTCCCAGCACTGCCCCCCCAGCTGGAGCTGTAAGTTGTGAGACACAAACAGCTGTTTGAAAGAACACTGGGCTAGCTGAAGGAAGGGATTTTTCAACCAAAACCTGGTGCAGTGAGGAGAGGAGGATGCATCCCGCGCCCTGTGCTGGGAGCAGGGATGGGCTCTGCTGGGGGGCAGGATGGGCTGTGGTGGGGCAGCTTTGTGGCTACATGGGGCACAGGGTCAGAGTGGTGTTTGGGGGTGGTGTAAAGGCACTGTCCTCATAGCAAAGCGTGTGGTGCTTGTGGCAGCCTCCATGCATTAAGAGTCATTAGTGAAAGCTCGATCACGTGCCGTGTGGGATGATCAGGGGTCACCCTTGTAAACTCCACACTCCCTGTAAAAATCCCAACCCAGAAGCACACCAAAGCCCCAGCACACCAGCCCCCTTGTCCCAGTGACCGTCTCCTTCCGTGTAGAGTTGTCCTACCCAAAGGGACGAACAGGGGTGGTCCGGAGACGCTGCTTTGGGGGCTTGGAGAGGCCTGGGTTCCTTGGGAGGTTACTGATGTTCCTGCTGAGCTGCTCTTAAAGCACAAGTTCTTCAGCTTGTGGAAATTCTCGAGCTCCAGGAGCTCAAGACCAGTTGCTGCATTTATCCTTTCTGAATTGATGCTTCTAGTCTGGGGAAGTTCCCAGTATGCTAAATTCAACGAGAGCATAATGCATGGACTATGAACTGAAAGGGAAAGTCAATTAACGTTTTCACTAGCACCTGACTTCTCTGTTCCCTGCCCTGCTCCCCCAAACAGCCCATGAGAAATTCAGACTGTGCTCTCTTCTGCACTTTGCTGTTTTCATAGTCACTTGCACTTGACTGAGATCGTTCCCTCGTGTAACCCTGTAAGGAGCCCAGTAACGTTCCAGTCCCTGGTACATCACTTCCTGGAGGGGAACACGTTCTGGATTCATGGATAACTCTGTTCAGGAAGGTGTAGTCCCTGCAACAGGCCCTAACACTGAACCGGGTGAGATCTTCCCCCCGCACGTCCGTGCTCATGGGGAGGAAGCTTTTGTGCCTCTCGCTGCTGTGAGAACCGTGCTGGAGGAGCTGCCTCACACTACCTGATGTCCAGTACCAGGACTGTGTGTCTGTGGGGCTCCCACCTGTGTGCTGGGGCTCCCACCCTCATGCTGGGTCTCCCACCCACGTGCTGGGGCTCACTGGGAGGACAGGTGGGGGCGGGATGCTCTGTCGCCTTCTTTGCAGTCTACACGGCGCAGGTGGGTTTTGGGGAGCCGTGCGTGTTGATAAAGGTCAGAAACCCCTGCTGTGTCTTGGTGTCTGTCCTGTAACACCGTCCTTGTCCTGCACACAGAGCCCTGGGCTTACTGTCTCCCACGATGGCAGCTGCCTGGCAGAGCATGCTGCCTGCAGCAGGGACCCCCCCGGGCTGCGGCACCCCGATCCACATGGGGCTTTAGGGAAAGACATCCATGGCCTCTGAACGGGCAGCACGACCCATGAATGTCTGGGAGATGAGCGCTCAGAGGTACTATATATTTCTACAGAGTATGAGAAATGTGCAATAAATTGTAACCAAAGGCTCTGAATGTATTTTTGGCATAAAGAGACCGACTGTCTTTTGAATGTAGCTATTACATCTGTGTCTAAACCTGCTGTGGCTTTTAGTCCCCAGAGAGGAACGTGTGGTGTTTTGTTGACCTACAAACCAGTGTTGGAGCTGGATGTCTCCTGACGCAGCATCCCCGTTCTACCTGGAAGTACTGTAATCCCTTACAACCTGGAGTAGCAGGACCGTGCTGGAAGTCAGCCTGCACGTTGTGAAATGCCTGACTTGGTGTATGCTGCAGCTTATTTCACTGCTGAGGCCATTGCTTGGTGTTGCAGCTGCCCTGGGTGTAAATACTTTGTCTGGACAGTGTATTTTGTATGCCCATTTTACAGCCCGGTGCTTTGGGAGAGACGTGGCGGGTTTAATAAATGAAGCACACTCTGCCATTGTGTTCCTGAAGTGTAAAACTCTGGTTTGCTTGGTTTTGTGTTTGTTTCGTGAGGGGGAAAGACTCCAGGGCAGCCCTGGGTGACCCGGAGTCAGTGGAGGGTTACGGATGTGAACTGAAGCTCTTCACCAGCCTTCCACAAAGACCATGGTGGTGTAAGGCCATCGCTCGTGGGTCCGGCAGCCAGTGGGACTGTAACGCTGCTCACATGGCTTCCTGTCTGCGCCCCCCAAGGAAGCTCTAATTGCCGGGTCTGGGGGCGCCCAGCAGAGAACCTGGGTGCTGTGAGGTGGGCAGTGGGCTGGAGCGGGTCCCCAGCCCAAGGGCAGCAGCTCATCGCTCTCCGCAAGCATCGGCCGCCATCCCCTGGCCAGCACCACGCCAGGCAGGCAGCTGAACACTGTGCTTCCAGCGTGGTGCTGGGCTCCTGCTTCCCCAGAGGTGCCCATTTCCAGCAGCGTGGGAGGAGAAGCAGCTCACACCTGTGAGACAGATGGGCACTTGTGTGCCATGGGTGTTGTGTCCCAGCCCGGCAGCAATGCCAGGGGCTTTCTTGCGGGAGAGCAGTTGGTGAGCCCCTGTTCAGCAGAGGGTTTGGGACTGTTTTTAGCCTGGAGAAGAGGAGGCTGAGGGGAGACCTTCTCCCCACCTCCACTGACCTGACAGGAGGGTGCAGAGAGGTGGGCGATGGTCTCTTCAGCCAGGGGACAGGAGATGGGACAAGGGGCAATGGGCTCAAGCTGCCCCAGGGCAGGGTCAGCTCAGCTGGGAGGGCAGAGTTCTTCCCTGGCAGAGTTGTGGGGCTGTGGCACAGGCTGCCCAGGGAGGGGCTGAGTCCCAACCCCTGGGGGTGTTTAACAGAGGGGAGATGAGGTGCTCAGGGATCTGGGTCAGCACAGGTCAGGGATGGTTGGACTCAATGAGCTTAAAGGGCTTTTCCAATCTGGTGATTCTGTGAGGAAGGACTAACTCTGTGTTTCCTTCCCTTCAGGCAAAGCAGCCGCCCAAGAGTCACCGGTACAAACCTGGCAGTGGAGGAGAGGAGCCAGCTCAGGAGCCCCTGACGTCCCAGGGTTGTGTCCCACTGAGTGCGATGTCTCGCCCCTTCTGCCCATCCTGTGAGTGTGAGCTGCTGGGTCTGGAGGCTCCTGGGCAGACGGGTGCTTCGGGAGCAGGGCCCTGCGTGGGCTCTGCGCCGGGGGAAGTCTCCCAGCGCTTTCTGTGCCATTCAGGTTGGTCAGCAGTGACCTCACAGGTACAACCCTGCTGAGACAGGAGCCGTGGCTCCTTCGTGTGCAAGGAGGAGGCGTCTCCCCCCCAGCTCTCAGCCCGGGTTTCCTGTCTCTGTCATGCGGAACATGAGTTGTAGAAAAGGCAGATGGGGCCGTGTGTACCCTGCGTGGGGTACCAGAGCGCTGCGCTGCGATGGGAACTGCTCAGGAAGGGTACGCTGCCTGGAACGCTTCTACCGCCCAGAAGGGGGGTCTAATTAGTATGTTCTACTAATCTGTGTATAGTATGGTTAGTATAGATGTGCTCATTAGTGTAACAAGTGTCTGCACAGGACCTGCCGCAGCGCCAGGCACCGCCTGGGCGACGCGTGGTTGTTTCAGGGTGACAGGGTGGCAGGACCTGTGGCAGGACCTGTGGCAGGTCACTGGGGTGTGGGAGAGCTGTACCACCTGGTTATTCTTCCTCTGCTCTGCTGGCTGTGGGAGTTCGAGAAGTGTGTGAGTTCAGGGCAGCCCAGGAAGCGTGTAGGTGTCTGTAAAGAAAACAGAGAGGAGAAAAGAGCAGATACAGCGATCTCCAGTTGACAGGCTGCAGCGTTGTTGCAGTGCAGCAGCAGGGTGCCTCCTGAAAGCTCATCAAGCGCCTGGCTGCCTTTCAGTCGTTGGCTGCCGTGGCACTCCTGGCCAGACCCTGGAGCTGGGCAGGGTGGTTGGACCAGGCTATGAACCTGCCCCACAGGCTGAGGACTGGCCACTCTTGGGAGGCTGGAAGCCAGGGGCTTTTCACATTTTAAGGTTCTGTTTAATATTAAAGACTTGACTTCAGACACTGCTGTCCTTAGTGCTAGCGTGGCTGCAGGGTCTGGCATACGCCAAGAATCTGGGCTCAAAGTAAAGGAGGCTGAAGGTGGCAGGGATTTTTCCTTGCATTATCTTTAGGAAGGTTTTTTCTTTGCAAATTACTTGCTGAAGCACTGCTAGTATGTCTGTAATCCTTCAATAAGCCCATGTTCCAGACCCGGCCTGTGACCTGCACATGCATCGTTCTGCAAAGCCTTTCGGTAAGGCATCCGAGGGGAGGCAGGGCTGGGTCTGCATCCCAGCAGCGATGCTTCTCAACTCCCAGAGGGATTGGCTTCAACCTGCTCAGCGCTGGGAATGTTTGCTTGATGCCCCAGGAGTGGGGGAGCATGCCCCTCACCCCCGCCCCGAGAAGCACCCTGTGCCACCTGCTGCCCTCCCAGGGGCACCAGCCTTTGCTGGCTGGAAACACATGGTCCTTCAGGATGATGGAGCACCCTGCCTGCCACGCTGGCTCTGCTCCTCCTTCCCATCAGCGGGGAGGAGCCAGCACTGCGTGTCTGCCCAGAGTGTGTTGGCACCGTGGGCACACTGAGAGCTGGAGGGCTGAAAGGACACTGTGCTCGTAGCGCAGGTCTGCCAGCAGTAGCAGCATGTTGGAGGGGTTTAAAGTGTGAGACAGGCGTTACCTGGCCATGCTGCTCGGCACCTGCGTGGTGCTGCATGTGCTTTGGGTGTTTAGCACTGAGCTGGACCAGGCTGAGGAGCTGCAGGGGCTCCGTGCTGGTGTTGGGCACCCCGAGAGCGGGGCTGACACGTGCTGCTGCTCTGTCACCCTGTCAGCTTGTGAACTGCCCTGTGCTGCCCCAACTCCATCCGCTGCAGGGTGTGTGTGTGTGTGTGTGTGTGTGTGTAGGTGGGGCACGAGGCTGCCCATTGCTCCAGCACAGAGAGAGCCAGCCTGGTGCCAGGGAGGTGGCTGGAGTGGAGCATCCTCTGTGATGTCTGTGGGTACACAGGAGCGGCTGCTGTGGGCAGCTGGGCCTCATCTGTGCTTCCCCCAGCCTCTGGCTCGGCTCCCTGCAGCTCTGGGCATGGCCAGCAAGGCGGCAGTCGGGCTGTGACGGACAGGCTGTGGGGGGCATGGGGCACGGGCATTGGCATCAGCATTGCCTGGGGGGCACGGGGCACACAGCGTCAGCATTAGTATTGCCTGGGGGACATGGGGCATGTGATATCACCATCAGCATTGCCTGGGGGGCACGGGGCACATGGCATTGGCATCAGCATCACCCAGAGTGCCGCTGCGGGGGCGGCGTGGGGCTGCCAGCTGCTCCCAACGGGGTCTCCGGATGGAGATTGGGTTTGTTTCTGTCTCAGCGTGTCTGGAGATGAGTCACTGCTGTTTCAGGAACGTCAGAGGCTTGCCAGAGGAACCGAAATGTACTTTGTTGGTGTTCAGAGGCGCTTGGGGGGCTGTGAGTGGGAGAAGGGGAAGTGGCTCTGGGTCGCTGCGGTCCCCGTGTTGCTCAGGGTGCTCTAGCGCGTCAGCAGATGCTGTCCCTGTGACACAGCTTACCTTCCCTCAGAACAGGACAGAGCTTTCCCTGTCACACAGGGCTTGTTTAACCCTTGTACCTGAACGAGCACCATGAGGAGGTGAGCGAGATGTAACCTGTGAGTGGGGCAGTGCCACCCCCAGCCCAGAGGCTTCCCCTGGGATCTGTCTCATTCCGCTTCCCAGAACCGAAGGACAGACTAAAATCATCCCCATGATGTCACTGGGATGTCACACGTGTCTGTCCCGCCTGCCTGCCAGGAGAGGCAAGGGGACTAGTCTCACATCAGCCACAAACCTCCCCCCAGCTGTGGGGCCAGATGTTTTCTGCCAGCACTTTTTTCTGCCTGGTTTCCTGAGAGATGAGTGTACAGTGGGAGTGCAGCAGTGCAAGGAGAGGATGCCCAGGGGCAGAGGGAGCCTGAAGCATCACTGATGTCTCTTCAGAGGGGCAAAAGACCGTTTTCCTGCCTGCTGCCTCACCAGTATTTCCCACAAAATCTGGGTTTCCTCTGGCCTTTGTCAGTCTGGAAGTTGGGTGTCAGGAGCAGTGGTGCTGGGCTGCCAGCAGCCTCCTCCTCCTCTTCCTCCTTCTTCTGGGCTGGCAGGAAAACCTCTCTAACCCTGAAGATGTGCACCCAAAGATGTGGACCCAAAGATGTGCACCTGTGCTGCTGAAGGGACCTGGGAAGGGTTGGGGGGGGGGGCTGCACAAGCCCTCAGGGTCCGTCCTGTGAGTGTTGGTTGCCCCCCAGCAGTGAAATGCAGCCCAGCAGTGTCCCGCAGAGCTGCTACTGGCCCTTGTGCCAGTGAGAATTCCTTCCTGGTCAAACCTGTGATCTTTCATCTTTAAAATCGTTTGTGAGGTGATGAGGATGCGGAAAGAGCACTTTAGTTCTCCTGGGATGGGGAGCTGGTCCCACACACACCGATCTGCTGGCTGTTTCTGAAGCCATGCCATGGTGGTTTCCCTGGCACAGGGTAGGGCCCTGCTGCTCCTCCCAGGAGTATTTCGCTTTGCTCCGGCAGCGCTGGCAATTTTGGTTGATGGAGAGATTAAAAAAGATGTGAGACCTTTACCAAGCAGCGAGGCCAGGTGCTGAAATGTGTGTGAACTGTGTCCTCCTGGGAGACCTGTAGAGCACGGCACAGCCCTTGGAAGGATGGTGGATGGATGGATGGACGGATGGACAGACAGACAGATGATGTGGTTCCTGGCGTGCGTGCCAGGCAGCTCTTCCCCTGGTGAGGTGATAAAGCGGGGGGCTGGGTGAGGAGGAGGGAAATGAACTTGCTGTGTCAGAACTGTGATTAAAATCAGGCTTGTGGCAAAGCAACACCCTCCTCCCCGGGCTGGGTGCTGGGTTTCCCTCACCCTTCGGGGAATGGCCCGTCCCACTGCTCACAGCTCCCCTGCCCTGGGGCTCTCCCGAGGTGCTGATGTGATCCGTAGTGCTCTGCAGCCCCCAGTCACCCCACAGGTTGTTAAGCACTGCTCAGGCTGCCCAGGCCGTGCTGTAGTCCCTGTCCCTGGGGATGTCTCAAGGACACGCAGGTGGGTGCGCGGGGACCCGCGTTAGTGGGGGGCTTGGCCGTGCTGGGGGCTCTTGGAGGCCTTTTCCCAGCAGAACCGCTCTGTGCTTGTTTCCAGCACAGGAGGAGACACAAGTTTCCTTTTTAAGAAGATACTAATTTTAAGCCCTCACAGTGCTGCTTTTGCTGTCCATCCCGTGCTTAAAAGCCGTTATCTTTTCCGTGCCTCCTCCCGGCACGTTCGGGGGCAGAGCGGGTAGGAAGGGACAGGGCCCAGCTCTGGCAGAGCCGGCGTGTGCCGGCGTGTGCCGGTGCCGGCAGCCGTCAGTGGCAGCCCTGCTCTCCCGGGAGGGTGCGGGTGCCGGGTAGGGCTGGGTGTGATGAGCTCTGGTCCCCTCGCAGAGTTCCTGTCCTTGTGCTTTCCAGCCACCCCAGCTGAGCGCAGGGGTCTTGGACAAGTCCCAGGGGATGTGCAGCCTTGCACTGGCATTTGGAGCAATGGCTGGCTGCTCGGTTGCTCTGTGTGCAGCAAGATCCCAGTCGGGACGGTTCTGCTCTGATGGCTCAGCTCCCCAGAGGGACCCTGGCTGCAGGGTGCCGGGGATGTGCGGTCAGCAGGACACATGGGCTACCACTGGCCACTGTGACCACTGCAGCTGGCTGGGACGGTGGGGTTGGTGTGCGGTGCCCAGCTGGGCACAGCACGGCTGCCTTCCCCATCGCCCGCCGGCAGCCCCTGCCACCTTCCTGTGTCACAGCCAGCTGGGAATCGTGCCAAGGTGGTGCCCGGCCGAGGCTGTCCCTGGCAGTGCATCTGCCCCAGCTCTGCTGGAGCATCCTCGTGTCCCTCCTCCAGGCTCTGCGCTGACAGTGCCATTTGCCCCCGAAGCAGCTTTCTGGGTGGGTCACTGCTCCCCACCAAAGCATGAACACTGCACTGAGGATGTGGCTCTGCCCTTGCTCTGCTACGATTTGGTTCCTTCTCTCAGGCTGCAGCCTCCAGCTCTTCCTGCCCTGTGTCCAGGCACCAATGCTGCTGTCCAAAGGAAGCGGCGTTCTCCCGCCTGTGCCGAAAGGTGATGTGAGCAGCGCGAGGGGTGCTGATGCTGAGCAAGTGGAAGGGCCGATGCGGCGAGTTCAGGTGGGCGCCTGCAGCCAGCGTGCTGCAAGGGTGGGTGATGGCAGGAGCAGCGGCTGCTGGCTGGGGACCACTGTGTGCAGGGGTGGAAAGACTAATCTGATTTCTCGGACTGCCAAGCCCTTGGTGCTCCTGTGAGCGCGGCGCTTACCCAGTGCCCCGGTGAGGAGCTTTATGTAACATGCACCCAAACCACAGGTCACGTGGCTGGCTCTCCACCCTCATACTTTTCGGTCCTGGGGAGCGGTGCTTCAGTTTCCTCCGCCGCGCCGCAGCGTTGGGTGATGCTGCTTTAGATGCCCCTCTGCCGCCATGGCCCTGCGGCGGCTCATTCAGCAGAACCACAACGCCAACTTCATAGGCTTCAGCACCAGCCCCGCCTGTGCCGCCGGCGAGGAGCGGGCTCTGCCGATGGACAGCAGGATCCAGCACCTGGCCAACACGGTGGGGACGCTGCCCCGCGGGCGCAAGGTACGGGGACACTTGGTGTCACAGGGGTGAGCGGGACTGGCTGGGGCTCCGGAGCGACCACGGTGCCTCCCTGCAGAGCTGCACGGCTTCTGGTTTCGGGGTGCTGGAAGGATTGCAGACTGGGGGTGCTGGAATGATTGTAGCCTGGAGGTGCTGGAAGGACTGAGCCCAGTGCCGCTGACCGAGCAGGGTGGGGATTGTGGTGAGCCAATCTGGGGACTGCAGGGACATCTCTGTAATGCTGGCAGCACAAGGAGTGAGCAAGTTGGGGTCCTGCTCGTGGGTCCCGGGTGCACAAGGGGCTTTTGCAGCCAGGATGCTGCCCCAGCCGCGGTTCCTCTCTCCCCGTGGCAGTGCGGCGCAGGGGAGGCTGTCACTGTCAGTGTTCCTTCGTGCTCGTGTTGACTGTTCTGCTGTGCTGACGGGAGGCACCGGCCTTGCATTACTTCCATCCTGTGCTACGGCAGCAGGGCCAGCTGGGCTGGGTCTTTCCCTGACCCTGACAGCGTGTCTGTGCCCGTCGCTGCTGCAGACGCCGGCTCGCTGCTGCTGCTGCACGCTGCAGGCTGGGTGACGCTGGCCGTGGCCTGCTGGGCTGGCACGAAACAGCCCAAATAGAAATGTCTGGGACGTGTCTTAATCTGAAAGTATTACCCAGAACCCAGCGCCTGATGCCTGTGCACTTAAGGCTCGGCTTTGTTCAGGGGTGGAAACATGCTTAACCCTTTCCTTTGTGTGGGTGTGGGGGGTAATGGAAAGGCAGAGCCAGGCTAATCCGGGGAGCGCTGCGGCACCCAGCTCCCGCGACCGACGGAGCGGCCCCGTGTGTGGTGACTGCCGCCGGTGCGGGGGGTGCTGCCGGTAACGGCTGTGACGGGGCTGTGTCCGTAAGCACAGAATCACTGGGTTGGAAAAGACCTTTAGGATCATCAACTCATAAGGATGAGTTACAACAGGATGCTCCGTGCCATCCATGCCTAGTGCCCGGGTGTCTGCCTGCCTTCAGCTCCTTGGTTGCTGGTGTGCACACCATCCCTCCTTCCTCTGCCTCCCTCCTTCCTCTGCCTCCCTCCTTCCTCTGCCACCCTCCTTTCTCTGCCACCCTCCTTCCTCTGCCACCCTCCTTCCTCTGCCTCCCTCCTTCCTCTGCCCCCCTCCCCGAGCAAACACGTCTCTGCGGTCGGCTGTTTGCGTAGGTGTTGCACTGCAGCATCCTGTCACACCACAGGAGCCCCAGAGATGTTCAGTTACCCTGACTGAGCAAACACAAACCTTTGAGTGGCAGTGCCGGTCCTTGGCATGGTTGGGTTTCAGGGGGAATCGATGTTTGGTGCCGATCACGGCTGTTTCCAGAGAGCATTTCAGGCAGGGGTCTCTGCTGAGGCAGTGGCTGTGGATGCTCGTGGCCATGACCAGGCTTACATCAGCTCTGCAGTGCTGGGCAGCCGTACAACCCAGCAGAGCAGCTCTCCTGCTCAGGTGTGTGTTCTGCCTCTCTGAGTGGCACTAAGCTCGTGAGCACCCACAGATGTTTAGGGGAGAGGCACAGGGTGAGGTCCTGGCACTGTGCAGGTCTCAGCTACAGCACGAACAGGAGGATAGCAAGCCCTGCCCTTCCAGGTCTTGGGGTGCACCCATCTCAGCACTTTGAAGGGTCCCCACGGCCAGAGTGATGCCCTGGTGCTGCCGTCAGCCCTTCTGCACGGCCACAAGTGCCTGCGCACGCAGGGGATGGGGAGCCCAGGCAGGGGCACGGGGCAGCCACACGCTGAGCCGTGGCCCCGCTGCCCCCTTGCTCCCTGCAGTGAAGCAAGGTGAGCAGTGAGGAGGGAGTGTTCCTCCTCTTCCTCGAAAACCCCAGCCAGACGTGTGTGTTCTGGGTTTTTAAACTGCACAAGCCCCTCGAGAGCGCACGGACGTTGGAAGGGCAGCGGGACTCCTCTGATGCACGGCTGGATGCAGGGTTTCCTGAATGGCCTTGCCTCCTGTCTCTCCCATCTCTGCTGTCCTCAGGCATCACACCCCAGCAGCCTGGAAAGAGTTCCTTGCTCTTTTGCCATCAGAAAACTTTTTCTTGGGATTGAGCCTGAATTTTTTCACTTGTTCTCATGCTTCTTGATGGCAGCCTCTACTGCCCTACACAGTGCCTGCCTGCCCACCCAGGGGCTTCCCACGGGTGCTGCTGCAGGCATCCCCCAGCCAAGGTCCTTCTCGTTCCAGACCACTCTCCCTCCCAAGTAGGTGCTCCTGGATTTCTGAAAGCTAATTGGGAAGGTGCCAGGTTATCAGCCCCAGCGCTGCTTCATTTTATATTGGCTGGTGGCAGCTCAGCTCTCAATTCTGACTTACTGCAAGGAAGATTGGAGAGCTAGCTGGTGGCCAATTATTTTCAAATAAGTTTGGAACAGGCTCTGCATTACCCTCTCCCAGGAGGACACCTAATTGTCTTCTGGAGGTGAGCAACTGGGACAACACTGCGACGTGCAAAGAGCACCCATGTTGTTCTGCTCTGCGGTGTCAGTCTGTTGGAAGTACTCCTCTCTGTATCCCAAGGGATTGGAAAATGAAAGGGCTGACCTACAGCAAGTTCTGCAGGGCTTGATCTCCACCCCAGTGGAAGTAAGCCCGACCTCCCCAGAGAGCTGCCCTCGTGGGGTAACGCCGTCCTTCACAGCAGACTGGGTCGCAGTGGGTGTTCTGTCCTGCAGCAATGCTGGTCAAACATCCTCTGTGGGCACTGACAGCAGCCCCCTTACCCTGTAAAATGACTGCAGCTTCACAGAGAGGGCTGGCATGGGGAGGGACACATCTGGGGCAGGATGGGGCACCTCTTCCAAGCCTTGTTGGCCACCAATTCCTGGCCTGTGCCCGGCAGAGCTGGCAGCAGCATCTCAAAGGTGGCTCTGAGCGTGGTGCCCTTGTGCCCTGGATCGATGTGACATCCTCTGTGTCTGCAGGGTTCTATTCTCAGCTGGGGTGAGGCTGTGGTGGTGCAGGCTGCATTACTTGTTCTCTAAACTGCTGATGTTGGGCACAGACCATGACCCTCTCTCTCTCCCTTTTCTGGTTGCAGCCCGCCTTGGCCAGATCCAGCTCCTGCGGTGACCCCTCCAGGCCCCAAAGGTAGGGAGATCTCCTCTCATCACTGTTACTTGCTTACTCTGCGTGGAACGTGTGTCCTGGGGATCTCCCCGTGTAGCAGCTCCGTGGGGGTGACGGTGTGAGGCAGAGTGTGGTACCCAACGTGACGCTGTGACAGTCACCTCGGATCAGGGAAAGATGGTGCCCTGCTGGGGGGGGGGGGGCAGTGATGGGGTGAAGTCATTTCGGGGGGATACAGCACACTTGCTGCCTGGCACCCCGTGTTCACGTGGAGCTGTGTGTGTTCTTCCTACAGACACCTCGTGGCGATATTAAAAGAAGATAAAGAGACGTTTGGGTTTGAAATCCAGGTGAGACTTAAAAATCAAACACGGTGCAAACCCCCAAGTGCCCTGGCCTTGGGATTGGGTTAAGACATCAGAGGGCAGAGAAGGGTATCTGTCAGCTCCTCCTGAAGTCGGAATTGCTTATGGTACTGACACAGCAATGGGATGTGCTTCCCAGGAGCTTTTTCATAGCCAAGGTCACAGATGAGAATTTGTGGCCTTCTCACAAGTCAGAGCGTTGGAGAAATCTCATCCAAATCCAGACATGAGGCAATGGCAATGCTGCCTCAGCTGTGTGAGTATTTTTTGGGGACAGTTGTATAAGGGACTGTTTTCATGTAAAAATACCATATACCAGCTTTTTACTGCTGCCTTTAACATATACAGACGCACATATAGTTTTGAAGTAGATGCAGAGTGTTGGTGTTTTTAATAAATTACTGCTAAGCGTGACTTTCGAGGGCTAGGTCGTGTAGGAAGAGATTCCACCAGGTCCAGAAGTCACTAAATCATCAGTAAATCACCAGTAAAGTCGTCAGTAAATTACCACCCCGAGACTTACTGGGAGTGCTGCTAATGGGAGATTTTGCCCTGCAGACGTTGGTGGGGAAGGTAGCTCTTAGATCAGCAGCCCTGCTAAAATCCTGCTTATAAACAACCCCAGGTAATCCCAGGAAGAAAGGGATGTTGTATGGGGGGGCACTGCAGAGCTTGGCCAGCCGGTGGGACCGGCTGGCAGGAGCCTGCTCCATGAGCTGTTCTGATCCCTGCAGCCATGGGCCCCTCAAAGCGCTCGCCTCTGTGTCTGTGCATGGAGGGAAATGGGTATTTTTGGTGAAATCAGTGGTTTTGGTGCAATAGGTGTACCAGGAAAAGCCTGACTCTTTCACATCTGTCCCGTGTCGGTGGGGTGGGTACGTGTCCAGCTCGCTGCCCCGGAGAGTTTGCAGGGGGGAGGATAATTCAGTCAATCACTGGGCTCCTGTATGAAGAGTCAGGCCAGGGGCTCATTGGACACGACACTTGGACCAAAATAAGAGCTCTTGGCACGTTTCCTTCCTCAGCGTGTCTGGCGTGGGCACTTCACTGGCAGGCCTGGGCTGTGACAAGGCAGCGTCTGTCTGGGCATAGACATTGTGTGGAAGCTGTGATGTCATTACTACAGGTTAAATTTAGGAAAAGCAGAGTAAGATGATGTGAAACTCCAGGCCTACCATCTGCAGGGAGCTCAGGCGAACTGCAGGGATGGCCGAGCGCCACAGCTTCCTGCATGAGGCTGCTGCCTCTCTGATTTCCTACTCATGAACCAGAGCTGGGGGGGGTGGGTAAAACAGATGCTGTGTGGCTTCCAGCATGCCTGGATGTTGGTAGAGTGGGTGCTCTGGTAGCACGTTTCTCCCCTCACTGCAGCCACCTAAAAACTAGGTGTCTGCTCCAAAATCACGGCCAAGCTGTCTTCTGCAGTCCTTGAGGAGAAGGTGCAGGAGAGGGAAGTCCATCCTCCTGGCTGGAGCTGCTTCTCTTGGGGCCACCACTCGCACCCTGCTTCTCCCAGTGGCTCTGGTGGGGACGTCGAGGTGGCCCCAGTTAGGTGTGATGAGCCCCATCCTGCCTGTCCAGCTCATACTTCTCACACTGACCCAGCCTTCCAGGCTGAAACAGGTCAAAGAGGAGAGGCAAGTGGCATGCCCCCCACGAGCCTCACCTTCCCCTGGGCACTCCTGGCGTGGCCAAGAGCTGCACTGTTGGTCTGGGCCTGCAGTCACTGCGCTTATCTGGGCAGAGAAGCTCCACACTCGGGCCAGTCTTCACCCTGGTTTGTCCTGTGCTGACTGAGAAACGGGGGCCTAAGGTGACTCCTTAGATCAGGGTGTGATGGGGCTGTCAGAGGTTCTCAGGAGCTTCACCTCCCAGCTGCGGCTGAGCGCTGGCGTTTGTGTGTAACCACAAGGCCCTTCCTGCCGGGCTGCACCCCAGCTTCGGCCCTGTCCCCTCAGCGTTGACAACCCCGCCGCAGCTCTGCACGTAGAGTTAAGGTGTGTCCAGTGCACAAGTCAAGGACCCGGTGACCTCTCAGGGTCCCTTCCAACCCCTGGGATCCTGTGAATTTAAAAAGCACTTTTTTAGGGGGTGTGTGTGGGGATGTGTGGGGATAATGAGTCTGAGAGAGCAAAAGAGCCACAGTAGGTTCAACTCTTCAGGCTGCTGAGTTCCTGCTGTGAAGTGACTGACCCGCAGCACCCCTGGGGCAGCAGGAGCCTGTTGCTTGCCAGCCCCACGCTGTGCTGCCTGGGAGCACGAAACACCCCTCCAGAGAGCGATCCCCACCCGTGCTCGCACCTGTCCTGGACTGAAGTTCCTGAGTTCTTGATAGCAAATAACCAACATGCTTTAAAACTCGGGGGGTTTGGACAAACAGCACACGGGCACCTGGCAGGCTCCGGCCAGTCTCGGTGACAGGGATGTGGCTGCTGATGGGGAGGCCATCACTCTCTGGTGTTCTCACCCAGAGTAACGTGCCCTGCTCATCGCAGCCTTCTCGTTTGAAAACAGTAAAAGGGCTGTGAACCTTTAAACTCCTTCCCTGGCTTTACCAGGGGTAACGCTGTCGCTTTGGTGTTCCCAGACCTTCAGGTTCTCGCACCAGAATGACTGCTCCCTGGAGGCGTGCACCTGTGTGTGCAGGGTGCAAGAAGAGAGTCCTGCCCATCTTTCTGGCCTCCAGATCGGTAACTGTCCCTGGACTGTCCCTGCCATGGGGGCCTCGGCTCACCTTCCCCCAGCTGGGGGTACTGACTGCATGGGGATGGCGTGTGCGTGCTGTGGGTGCTCATGTTCTCCTCTGCCTACCTCTGACAGGCGACATCCTCTCCAGCATCAACGGCGTGAGCACCAACGGGTTCAGTCACAAGCAAATAGTCGACTTGATAAAGTCTTCAGGGAACTATTTAAGGTGGGCGACTCTCCTCCCATCGGGCTGAGCCCAACAGCCTCACCCCCCCGGGAACCAAAAAAGCACCCCGTGCCACCCCACACCCTGCAGTCTCCATGGGGGTGGTTGTACGAGTGTGGAGTCAGGAGGGAGTGAGGAGCTCTGGGAGGGGCCCCTATGTCGCCCATGACCCTTCTGCCCCTGCCTTGTGTTTGCACCAGTGCAGAGAGGGGTCAGATGGGGGTGCTCCCCGGGGGCCCTGCGGCACCACCAGCTGCGGTGAGCCACAGTGAGCTGTGGTGAGCTGCAGGGCACGGCAGCCCTGGCAGCGCTCGGTGCCCCTCTCGTGCCGGTGCCAGCATCGCCCGTTCCTTGCAGGTTAGAGACTATCAACGGGGCCGCCTTTCTGCAGAAAACAGAGCTGGAGGCCCGGCTGCAGTTCCTGAAGGTAATGCTGGTAACTCGGGCATCCGTGCTGGGGACCTGCTGCTGGCAGGGGCGGTGGGTGTCTGTGGGGCTGGGTGTCCTGGCTGGGCTGGGCACACGTGTGCCTCTGCCGCCTGCACATCCCGCTGCCATCCCTGCCATGGTCTATGGGGTTTGTTGGTGTTTGGATATACCTTTCCCCACAGTGATTCCTGGAACTCGGAACGTTTCTGTTTGTCGGTGCCAGCAGTGCCCAGCCAGCAGGAAACCCCCTGTCAGGACAGAGCGGGGTACTTTAAAGTGCTCTGTAACTAGTGAGAGGGAAGCCAGGCTTTTGCTGGCAGAGCTCGGGCTCAGTAGGGGACAGCACGCCGGCAGAGCCCGAGGCAGCTGGGCTGGGAGCCGGTTTTTGGGTGCCAGCAGCCCAGCGTGCCTCTGCACTCACCCCACCACAGCCCCAGAGCTGCAGGCACCGCAGGGCCAGGGCTCTCCAGAGACTCGGTTGCCCTGAGCAGGGTTTTCCTTACGGCAGCTCTGTGCCAGCCCCGGCACAGGAGCGGGCTGAGTTAGCCGTGCGTGGCAGTGGGTCTGGCTGGAACACTGCCCGTGCCGGAGGGTCAGGTTTGGCAGAGCAGTGACAGCCCTGTGTGCCACTGCCCAGGAAATGTGCGTCTTGCACGGGACGATCCGTGTGTCATGTATCGGGCTCAAACCAGCACTTGTTCAACTTGCTCTGTGAGTGTCTGTGAGTGCAGCACAGGGCGTTGTCATCTGGCATGGGTGTGGTAGATGATGTGTCGGTGGTAGCTGTGGTTGGAGGGGGAGGAAGAGTCCCTCCCAACCTCGGCGGGTCTGCGGGGTGGTGCCGGGGCGGCACTGGCTGTGTGACACCCCGTGCCACAGCGGTGCCGTTTCGGAGCAGAGCATGGGTGTGTGCCCGGCCCCCTGTGCTCCCGCCGGCCTGGCTGCAGTGGAAAGAACCTAGTTCAGAGCTTCACAGAGCTGTAGGGGGGGAAGGGACCCCCAGAGATTGAGTCCAACCCCCTGCCAAAGCAGGGTCCCTAGGACAGGTCGCACAGGTTGGCATCCAGACAGGTCTTTACCCGGAAAGCTGGCCTCCAACAGAGGGACAGACAGACATCGCTCCTGGCTGCCTGGCCTGCAGCTCCCGCTCCTCGGACCAGGGTGTGCGGTGCTCAGCCCAAGCACCCAGGGCAGGATGGTGCTTCCCAGGGAGCTCTGCCAAACTCCGGGAAGGTTGTGTCAGGGATGTACCAGTGCTCTGTGTGGGGCATCTCTGCTCTGACCACGCTGCTTCCTTCACACGGGCTTTGTGCTTCTGCGAAGGCAGAGTGACAGAGTGACAGCCCTCCTCCTTCTCCCCCACAGCAAACCCTGCAGCAGAAGCGGGTGGAGCTCCGGTCGCTGCTGCTCCGGGAACAGCGCTTGCTGCACGGTGCGTCCTCGCTTCCGGGTAGGAAACCGCAGCGCTGCCGCGTCCTGCCGCGGAAACGCTCGCCGAGGGGCACAGAGCGATGATTTCCTCTGATGGCTGCCTGGGCCCTTCTTCCCGTCAGCGCAGGCCTGGGGCTGCCCCCGGTTGGGAAACCTCATTTTCCCAGGGCTCATGAATTCAGGTGCTGCCTGATGGGGACCAAGGGCTCCTTTGCATGAGTTCTAGGAAAGGCGCTGATGTGGGGACAAAGCGCTTTGCCAAGGGAGAGGGTTGGTTGGTTGGTTGGTTGGTTGGTTGGTTGGTTGGTTGGTTGGTTGGCTGGTTGGCTGGTTGGTTGGGTGTATGTGTGGGTCACCCAGGGAGCAGCTTGGGTGCTGCCGGTGGGGCAGAGAGCCCCCCACAACCAGGGAGAAGGGGTTGCTCCCTGTCCCAAGATGCTGGGCATGATGTGCACACCCCTCCTGCTCACCAGTCTCAGCAGACACCGGAAAATAACGCTCCTCTTTGGCTTCTGCTTCCAGGGGAGGTAAATGACAACGATCTGCTGGGCATGCCAGAGCTGGAAGAGTGTGGCTTGCTCGGAGGCTGCAGCACGTCGGGACCCCTCTTCCCAACGCAGCCTCGCTTCTCCAGCGAGAGCAGCTCCCGCAGCCGGCTGAGCTCGATCACCATGGACAGTGAGGACAGCTTCTCCCAGAGCTTTGCCTCCGAGGACTCGGCTACAGAGAGCCTGAGCCGCCAGTCCAGCATGGATGATGACTGCTTCTTCCCCAGGGATGGAGACAGCGCTGCTGGGAGGTCCTCTCTGCGGAGGAACCGCAGCATCAGCCTGGCCAGCAGCGGGTCCATGTCCCCGCTCTGGGAGGGGAGCAGCTGCACCAGCAGTTTTGGGACCCTCACACGGAAAAGCAGGAGATCCAGTGTCCGAAAGCATCTGTGGAAATTCATTCCAGGCCTCCACCGGGCGGTGGAAGAGGAGGAAAGTCGTGTCTGACATCACCCGTGTCACCCTCCGTGTCCGGGGCTGAGCACGTGGAGCTGCCCCAGGCAGCAGCTCTCCCAGAGGCAGGTGGTGGGCGATGAGTGGGACGCTGCGGCACAGGCATGGGGGACACTGTGGCACAGACCTTCTGGCACCGGTACCTGCCGGCTTTAACAAGCTCAGGGGGTTGGCAGTAACTCACTCTTTACTCAGAGCACCCTGCAGACCCTTCACTGACAGGAGAAAGGACGAGCCCGACACGTGAAGAGCCTTTGCAGACCTTCCCCAGCATCCGCCCGTGTGGGGAGCGTTTCCCAAGTGAATGTAACCTGATGGGAGCTATTTATTTCCTGTTTCTGAAGTCACAGACTTCCAGAGGTCTCCAATAAAACAAGTGCTTCTGCTGACCCCAGCGCTGCTCCATTAGAGGGGACGGGGCCCGGAGCGTGCCATGGAGACGCTCCGATCAGGGACGGAAGGGCAGAGGCTCACCGGTGGGTTGCAGTGGGTGATGTACATGGGCGTGCTGGGGTGGGAGCTGCACCAGGTGCTTCCCTGTGGGGCTGCCTGCACCAGCCCGTGCAAGGCCCTTGCCCCGAGCCGAGGCCATGCACACTCAGTGCATGTGCCAGAAGAAGGGTGACCCCACCACCTGCTTCCCCGTTTCCGAAGTAGGGGCTGGGTTGATTTACAGAGAGCAGCGTCTGCTGTTGCTCCGAGCAGCCAGGATGTAAACCTGTAGTAGCCCCGTTCAGCTGTGATCTCACCTGGGCAGCCCCCTCAGGAGAGAGGGAAGAGGGGGTGCAGCACAGGGCTGGGGGGCAGGCGAGGGGCCGTGCAGTGGGTGAGGGGTGGGCAGCATCTCTGCATCTCCGCTTCCCAGAGTGGCTCTGCCCGGCCTGAGCCTCAGAGCTCTTCCCCTCAGGAAGGGGAACAGCTCCTCAGATGTCGTTGGGAGCAGAGGCTGCAGCAGTGAGATTAACTCGATAGCTTATACAAAGTGATGTAATAAATACAGACACCAACGTGAGGAAGAGGAGAAATTGTATTTCCCTCTCGGGTGACACAGGCACCGGCTGCTCCTGCAGCCCCAGCAGCCTAATCGTGTTTCCAGATGCGACTGGAAGAGCTTTAAACACAATCTAAACACCCCATGTGACTCAGTCATCTCTGGGCCACACAGACGGGGGTAAACTGGTTGTTTACCACTGTGGCAGGATTTCCTGGCTCTTCAAGCCAAGCCAGCAGGACCTGTGCCGGCGTCTGTCGGTTCTCCTAAAAGGATCAGGTGGATGGATGGTAACGCAGTGAGTCTGGGGGGAGCTGGAGGGCAGGTGGGGAGCAGCTCCTGAGGTTTTATGTATGGGAACAGTGTCCCATCCAGCTGCCAAGCCAACCCCACAGCCCACGAGCCCCCCTGTCCCCGGCCCACCCCAGCCCTGTGCCCAGAGCTGCGTTTGGGTCTGATGCTGGCCCAGGCTGTGACGTTTCAGGTGCCACTCAGGAGCTCACTCCCAGGCATCAGGGGCTTGCCCGTGACTTTCTGTCTCAAGGCAGAGTTTTCTTTGCCAGTAACAGCAGCTGAGAGGAGGCAAAGTCCTGCTGTCAGAGGCAAAACGCCTTGGCCCCAAGGGGTGTGTGTGTGTGTGTGATGCTTTGCCCCCCCACTGCTGCCAACTCTTTGCTTGGGTGATGATCAGTGTGCCCAGAGCCAGGCTGGGGCAGGGGCTGCATCCTCTGCAGAGGCCCAGGCACACAAGCTTCACATCCCCGCTCAGACAAGCCCTGAATCGACGTCTCCTGCTTTCCTTGTGGGCTGATTGTAGTGGCTGCGGTGGCTGGGGCTGGGCTGGACACGGCCCAGGTCCTGCCCTTGTCTTAGAGAGGGAACCACGGTACTGAAAGCATCTGAAAGCAGCAGGTGGAGTCTGCTCCCCGGGCCTGTGTCTCTGCTGCAGCCTAGAGCGGCTTCATGGTCCAAACTGGTGGTTCTGCTGGTTCGGGGAGTTAGTCTGGCAGAGCTGGGGAGATGGGTGCTTGCTTGTGTAGTGGAGAGGCCGAGCGAGCCTGGAGGTGCAGGAAGCTTCAGAAAGGCCAGAGATGATGCTCTTCCAGCGAGAAGATACTTCGGTTGCTGCAGGGTGACGACGTGACATGTTCACAGCCACCATCAAAAACAGGATGTGGGCGCCCAGCAGGCGCTGCGGCAACAGGCATCCAGAGCAGCTCACGGGCAGCCCAGGGAGCTCAGAGAGCAAAACCAAGCAGAAAGCTCTTCCAAACTGGCATTTCTCCTCGCAGAGGGCAATCTGGGAGGGTCTCCACCTCTGTTGACCTCTGTCAGATTTGGAGCCTGGGCAGCAGTGTGCCCCGTGCTCCAGCCCTGGTGCGGGATCTGTGCTGGCTGTGCCAAGCCCTGGTGCCTGGCCCCACGTGATGGCCACGGCCCCGCTCAGTGCTCATGCTGCTGCCAGGGGGTGATGAGACAGACTGGCCCATGTGTGCCCAGGGCAGGACATGCCCCCAGCCCAGTGCTGTGACGGCAGCACGGGCATCTGGCTGCATGGCAGATGATGTGCCCTGGGTCAGTGGTAACGTCAGAGCCCTGAGCTTGGCACACAGGGGTGCACAGCTGCCTCTCAGCACCGTTTCCCCTGGTGATTCCTCACCAAGGGAATCCTGGGGACAGGACCTGTTGTTGAGAAACGGCCTGATGGGCCCCTTTAGATTATCTGAGGGGTGTGGGAAGAGCTTGGTGGGAACAGAGAGAACCTTTCCCCTCTCCAGCTGTCAGCTTGTGCTGGGTACCCAGCCTCCCCTCCTGAGGGCACGTGTGGCTGCGTGTTGCCAACTCACTCTCAAACCTCATCCTCCCTTTCTCTCAGACAGTTTTCCAGCAGAAGACTGACTCTAGAAATCAGTGGCACCAAATTCATTTTCATAACAACAATGAAAGTCCTTGATTTAAAGATGCAAATTCACGGATGAACAAAAGCTGTGGGAAGGCTTTGGGTCCGTTTCTAACCAAGGTCAGAGCTCCACAAGAGGATTTCCAGATCCTAAAGCCCAGAGATGCCCGAAATGCACCGTACCAACACAAAAAGTCATTCACAGGAGGTGATTACACTCTTACATAAACCTGGCCTTGGGTGCTGGGGTGAAACGAGTTCAGCTGTGGTCAGCAAACGCCGCGGTGCTGCTGGGGTGATCCTCCTGCCTCCTGCTGTAAAACTCCCCCCTCGCTCCTGCTGGCCAGGGGTCCGACTGGCAGCTGGTTATGTCAGTGTGAATCTCACCCCTTGCCCTGTCCTGTTCCTGCAGAGTTTCTGCTGCTGTGGCCAGAAGCTGCTTCTGAAAAGGGGCTGTGCTGTGGGTGCGGAAGGGGAGCGGTATCAGCACATCCCACCCCTGGCTCGGCCTCAGGAGCCGGCCACCTCTCCGCAGAGCAGCGCGTCGGCGTGCGCTCTCGGCTTGCACCTTCTCCTCCTGCCCCGGGGGCAGAGCCCTGGCGATGCGGCCGTTGGGGATGCTCAGCATCCGGCAGGATGTGTCCGCGGCCGCGCAGCGTGGCGGTGTGCCGTGTGCGGGGCGTGTGCGGGGCATGTGCCCTGCCGCCCGGCCGGGCTGTGCCGTGTGCGGGGCGCACGGAATGTGCGCGCGGTTTAGCGGCGCACGGACGGCCCGGGGAACGCTGAGCGGGTTAGGCGCAGCAGCGCTGCCGAGCGCCGTCACCCTCCCGGGATTAGAGGTCGGAACAATGGCGGTGGCTGTGGCCAGGCGGGGACACAAAGGGCCGTTGTGCCCGGAGCACAAAATCTCTGCTGATTACCGCGGGGCTGACATGCCGAGGGAGCCGCCGGCCGTGCCAGCACAAAGCCGGCCTTGCCTCAGAGGGCTTGTTTATGTAAATCGAAATGTTGCCTTTAATTATGCAACGGGCCGGGCCTCGGCAGCCAGCGAGGTGCTGATTGGATCGCCCCGCGGCCAGAGCCCGCTGGAGAGCCCTGGGCACGGCGCACCCTGCTCTGCCCCGGTGCCCGCGGGAGAGGAGACGGGCGCCGACCCTCTCCGCGGGGGGACAGAGGGGCGAGGGGGAGCACTCCCCACCCCGGGGTGCAGGAGCGGGGCCCCGGAGGTGCGCGGCCCCGGTCGGCGGGCACGGCCTGGCCCCAAGCATGACGGAAGAAGTCCCAGCAGCAGCCGAGATGCCCGAGTGCAACGGGAGCATCCCCCCGGAGAAGGGCCCGCTCCAGGTCATGGGCAGCATCGGCGAAACAGCCAGGCCCCTGGGGACGGTGCCGTGCGCTAACGCAGAGCCCAGCCCTGGCCGGAATCAGGAGGGAAGCAGAAACTCCTTGGCAGAGGAGGCAGTACGTGGGGACTGTGATGGAGAGAAGACGTGCACAGGTAAGGTACAAGGCTGCTGTTCTTTGTGTGTTTGGAAAGAAAAGCTCTGGGGTTTATAGCCTTACGGACAACGGGATGTACCCTGTGTGTTAGTCAAAGTCCCTAACCCAGGGTAGCTGTGACAATGACTCAGTTAATGCACAGCCAGGGGCAGGTTTGAACGAGCAGTTACAGGGGTGCAATGAAAAGTATGTGAGTAAAGACTCTCTTTAACCTGCTCTGAAAAACCTGCTGCCAGCCTGCAACTGTTAAGACCTCATCATCATCATCCTCACTAACTGCTCCCTCGGTGCATTTCTTGTGCTTGTGTTTCCCAAAGCAAAGCCAGAGGAGCAGGATGGGGTGTTGCAGCAGCGATCAGCTGACATCCAGCCCTCGGGGGACGGCCAGGAGTCCGAGGAAGGTAATGGGAAGTGCTGTGTGACGTCAGGTTTCCCCAGGCATCGCAATGAGTGGCCCTCCAAGGCCATGACATACAGGTGGTTATTGTTATTCTTTTTAATTGGGTCAGACCCTTATATCCCGGAGAGTAGTGACTCGTTTCTCACCAGCAGAGTTGCTGCCCCTTAGAAAACAGGGCTGGTGTCCCTCTTCCTGAGGTCTGGCCTATCTCCATACCCACAGGGCATGGAAGCACCGTGGGGTCTTTGACCAGGAGGCCTCCAACAGCCTTGTGAGGCTGGGAGATGCTTTACCTGGGAGGATAACCTCTGCAAGTCAGAAACGTGCAGCCTCAAAACCCAAGCTCTTTTTCTGCCCAATTCACTGAAGGTCCAAAATCCCCCAGCACCCCGGCATCACCCGTCTGTGCTCCTGACACGTGGCCCTGGGTCTGCCTGCTCGTGCTGAGGGGGGCTGGTAAAAACCAGCTGGAGGCAGGGCTGAGCCTCACCCTGCCCATCAACAGGCAGTGAATATATGTGTGTACAGATGGACGTTCCTGATGGTACTGTGCAAAGTGCAGACAGGTCTCTGAGGAGGAGGAGGAGTATTTCGCTGGGCATTATCACAGGGAGAAGCTTTGTCTCTCCACAGGTGGGCTTTTGGCACTGCTGCCCCCCTCAAGGAGTCCCACACGGGCTCTTGCCCAGCTCCTTGGTTTTGGCAGGGACAAGGGGGCTGCTCCCTCCTGTCCTCTGCACAGCCACCCAGCTGCACCGAGGTGGAGTGTTCTGTGTGTCAGCTGCACCGAGGTGGAGTGTTCTGTGTGTCAGCTGCACCGAGGTGGAGTGTTCTGTGTGTCTGGTGCCACGTAAAGCTGAAGCCCTCCTCAGAGAAGAGCAGAGTAACGGCCCAGCGTAGCTGTCCTGGCAGAGCGCAGCTCAGAACGGTGTCTGGGCCGGGCCTGGGCCGTGCCAACGGGCACTGTGCTTCCCCCAGGAAAAGGGGGAAATGCACCAACTCCTGTCACAGGCAAAACAACATCTCATAGCAGCTGCATGGGTTGTGGGAGGTGAATCATGACGGCGCCTTTCCCACTTAGAGCTGACAGCCGGATTCCAGCTGTGCTGCTTTATGAGTGCACAATCAAACCTATTAAACGATCCCGCGCTGCCCCCCCCCGCACCCCCCAGCCGCGGGCACTTTATCTCTGAATTGCAGGCAGCTTTTTAGTACCGAACCAATTTAGCCTAATTAATACTCAGGACCCCACAGGCAAAACGTTGAATAGACCGTTTGTTGCGGCACTAAAGCATCCTTTATCAGAGAGCCCCGGGAGCAGGACGTCGCCATCTCGGCATGGTGGGCCACCTCTGCAGGAGGGATGGTCCCAGGAGGGCTGTGCTGGGCTGGCTGGGTGGCTGCAGCACTGGGTGGCTGGGTGCTGGGACCAAAACCCGTCCCTTCCCTTTCCCCTTGCTCCTTTTCCCTTCTCTTCCCCCTTCCATTCCTTTTTCCCTTGCCCTTTCCCTTCCTCCTTTCCTTCCCCCTTTCCCCTTCCGCCCTTTCCCCTTGCCTTTTGCTCCTTTCCTCATTTTCCTTTTCACCCTTTCTGCCATTTTCCCTTTCCCTCCTTTTCAATTTCCCCCTCCCCCTTTTCCTTTCCCCCTTTTCCTTCCCCTTTTTTCCCTTCCCCCTTTCCTTTTTCATCCTTTCCTTGCTTCCCCTTCCCTTTTTCATCCTTTCCCTTCTCTCCTTTCCACCATTTCCCCTTGCCCTTTGCTCCTTTCCCATTTTCCTTTTTACTCCTTTTCCCTTTCCCTTTCCCCCCTTTTCCCTTTCCCCCTTTCCCTTTTCCACCTTTCCCTTGTTTCCCCTTGCCCTTTTCCTTTTTCCCCATTCACCCTTTTCCCCTTCCCACCTCCCATCCCACCCTGCCACAGACCTGCCCCGCCAGGAGGGGGGTTGGCCAGGGGAGCCCAGGCCCGGGGCCAAGGCCAGGGCTCTGGGTTGGGGGGAGCGGCACCTCGGCAGGGCCCTGTGCCCAGGGTGCCTGGGTGCGCCCGGGGTGCCGTGGGGCACCGCTGGCACCCCGTTGCCTCTGCTCTTAAAGGGGGTGGTGGGAAGGAGACGGGGCTGAAGGGGTGTTGGAGCAGCCATGGGGTGGGCTGGGGTGTGTTGGGGTGGGCTCAGTTCTCCCCACAGGCTCTGCTCTGGGGGCTGGGGTGATGCTGCACCCGGAGCAGGTTGGGGCTGAGCCCATCCTCAGCCCCGCTCCCTCGGTGTGGCTGCAGGGCCGGGCAGCGGGGGCACGACGGGCCCCAGCGGGGAGGCGACAGAGACCCTGGAAACCAGCGCCCATGGGAGAGGGAACGCAGCCCCGGAGCCGGCGGAGGAGGAGGACATGGGAGAGGATGAGGAGGAGGAGGAGGAGGAGGACACTGAAGAGGACGAAGTTCAGGTGATTGAAATCAAGAAGGAGAACAGCGAGGCGTCCCGCCTGGAGCAGCTCGGCGGCAGCAAGGAGCCATCTCCCCCCACCAGCCCCGGCTGCGACTCCCAGGCGGAGAAGCCAGGGGAGCAGCCCAGCCTGGGGAAGAAGAATGACATCTCCAGACACAGCTACTCCAGGTACAACACAATCTCCTACCGCAGGATCAGAAAAGGAAACACCAAGCAGCGGATCGACGAGTTCGAGTCCATGATGCACTTATAGAGGGCGGTGACTCGCCAACGAGCCGAGCGGCCGCGCTGCCTTTCTCTCTCTCTCTGCTCCCCCAGACTCGCCCCCGCACAGGCTGCGCGGTCGCCGCTTCCTTCCCTTTTGTACATGATTCCATACCTCCCCGTGAAAAATTTAACTCCTTGGCTTTGGCAGCGGGCAGGACATCACCTCCATAGGAAATAAAAAACCGGTGTGCTAAACATCACCCCCTTTGATTCACATTCGTCCTCTGAGTTTCTCTGCCACTCTTGTAACCGTATTCAAACCCCAGGATGGCTCCGACCGGCCGAGGCTCCTCCAGCCACTGGCACACACGGGGCTGGCACGGGGGTGGCAGCGCCGCAGCCCCAGGAGCACCGGCCGGGGCAGAGTGAGTAATAAGAGAGACGACTGTTTGCAGCCGCAGCGCTCTGTCTTGCTGTCTGTCCATGCTGGTGTCTCGTGGTGCCCTGACAGCCACCCCCTGCTTGTCCCCATCCCTTTGCGCTGTGCTGGTGGGCTGGGGGGTACCTGCATGCGTGGGTAGGTGCTGATGTGCAGGAACTGAAACGGAGGGGAAGGTGTCAAGGACCCTGTTCTGCCTCCCCAGCATCCCAACACCTCACAGGGAGGGCTGGATTCCTTTTGCAGTGCTGTCAGCACTGGCCAAGGCTGGAACCACTGGCTGGCCCCTGCCCAGCAGGGTGAGGGGTGTCAGTGTGGATGTCTTCAGGCACAGCATTGTCCCCTGCGGCCGCGGCCTGTGCCACACCCTCACCTGGCACATGCAGCGCTGCTGTCCAGCCCGCCTGCTCCCAGCAGGGACCCCCCGCCTTTCCGTGTTGCCTGCGTGCTCTGGCCTTCGCCCAGCCCGTGGTGATCGAGTGCCACCAGCTCAGCCTCTCGCACACGTCACCCCGATTCTCACACTAAGATCGGAGGCAGAATTCACAGGTCGGTGCCTCCTCCAGCCACGAGCCTGGTTTAAGGATGAGCTGTGCGTCTCCCCAGCCCCCAGTGTGGTTTTGGCCTTTTCTGTTGCTCTGCATGAAGGCAATAACTGGTCGGCAACATGGACATAATAAAGGGCGATTCTGCATTGTGCAGAGCAGACACAGGCCTCATTGTGCTCCCCAGGCTTGTTTATTCGCACCCCGGCCCGCGGGGGTTCAGAGGGTCGCTTGTATGAACTCATACTGTGGGATTGTTTGCCTGCTGACAGCTGCCCATGGCTCCCGTGGGAGCAGCACCCCCTCCCGCAGATGGGACCCTCGCCGGGGTCTGGGTGGCTCGCTGCGGCCGGCACCGCGCTGCCCCGAGCTGACTGGCCTCAGCTTGAGCATCTGTGCGCCCGCTGAGGTGGGGCTGGTGGCTGCTGTGTCCCTGCCATGCTGTCCAGCCCGGTCTGTGCTTCAGAAGGCAGAACACATCTGCTTCACAGCAAGTTATAGATGCAACGTGGGAGGGACCAGCCAGACCCCACAGCGAAACAAAGATTGGAGAGAAAGCAGGGGCCTCTGCGTGCCGTGGGGATGCTGGGGTGAGGGGTCTGCCCAGGCCTGGCTCCTGTCAGGGGCTGCAGGATGGGTGGGCAGAGCTGTGGAGGCTGGATGGGTGGGATGTGAAAGCCAGGTCTCATGGAGGGATCCCTGGGCCTGGGCAAGGGACAGCCCCAGGGCAGCGCTGGCATCCCATGGGACCAAAGCCAGTGTCCACATCCTGACTGCCCCGTGCTCTCCTGGGGTGAGGAGAGCGGCAGCAGGAGCTGCAGCAGCGTTCCATGGCTGGGCCATTCGCCATCACAGCCCCCTCCTCACCAGGGGAACAGCCTGGCCTGAGCTCCCCGCGCCCAGGCACGAGGACCAACCCTCTTGCCGGCCGAGCCTGTGCTCGCTGTACCAAAGGGCAGACGCCAAGTCCCCTGCCCACCCCCTTTGATCACAGGTCTGCCTGCAGGGTTTAGCACTTGGCCTACACCCACAGCCACAGTTAGAAGTGTTTCCAGAGCTCCTGGGGGAGTGCAGGAGGAGCTGCTCCCCGTGCTGGCTGTGGGATGGGGTTCCTGCTCCTGTGCTGGCTGTGGGATGGGGTTCCTGCTCCCTGGGATTCACGCCCAGACTTCCAAGAACCTTGGCCTAAGGCTACACGTCCTTGGAAAGCTGTTTGACCAGCTGCAACCAGCAACTCCCTCGCTTGCCTTGGACGCTGAAAAATAACAAGCCCTGGGGTGCTCTGGGGGCCTTCCTGACACACACAGCCCCTCGGGGGGGAGGATCGGGGGGGGGGGTACAGGGGAATAGGGCCCCAAAAGATCTGAAAGTTTGCCCCTTGGGGCAGAGGCATCTTCAGGCAGAGAAGCTGGTGGGGATGCTGATTAGGACATGCAGCTCTGCAGACCCAACCTGAAAGCTGCCTGTTTTCCCAGTGCTGGAGGGGGGCTGTGGCAGGTAAGGAAGAGCTGGGTCCCTTGGTGGGGGTCACAATGCCTTTCCTCCCTCTTGAGCCCTGTGGTGCTGGGTCATCTGGGGGGGGGGGGGGACGGGGAGGCTGTTTTAGCATCACCACACAAGAATGGGAACTGAAGTGCTCTGGCAGCAACGTGGCAGCTGCCACAACATCTGCAGCAGCTCTGGGCTCAGCATCCAGCTCTGGGCACAGCACCCAGGTCTGGGCTCAGCACCCAGCTCTGGGCTCAGCATCCAGCTCTGGGCACAGCACCCAGCTCTGGGCTCAGCACCCAGCTCTGGGCTCAGCATCCAGCTCTGGGCTCAGCACCAGCTCTGGGCACAGCACCCAGCTCTGGGCTCAGCACCCAGCTCTGGGCTCAGCACCAGCTCTGGGCACAGCACCCAGCTCTGGGCTCAGCACCCAGCTCTGGGCTCAGGACCAGCTCTGGGCTCAGCACCCAGCTCCCGCGGGCGCCGCAGCCCACGCGACAGGCGCTGGAGGCGCACACAGGCGCAGCCATCACTCGGGGACCGCGGTGGGGTCAAGGCTCTTCCCGGGGTGACACGTGCCTGGCAGTGACTTGGGCAGACGTGCCCTTGGGAAGGGGCCAAGTCGGTCAGAAACAGCCAGCACACAGGGCCCAGAGCAAGACGCTTTATTGATTGTTCTGCTGCTTTTTAACCTGTTTTCTCCTTAACCAAACGGGACCCCACACCACGGCCACAGGGTCCTTGCCGATGGAGGGGCAGCAGGGTGTGCTCATTTGGCAAGGCTGTGCCTGTCCCCATTGCCAGCACAGCCCCACCCCATAGTGCTCTCTGAGCCTGTGTGTCCCCAAGCCCCCTCAGGGCCTGGCAGTGCTGTGCACACCACAGGGATGGGTGAGGGACTGGGCAGCACGGCCGGCAGGAGCGAGATGCCTGTGGCTGTGTGTGCCCAGTGTGCTGGGGGAACAACGACTCCTGTCTCCAGCAAACTGGGCTGGCTGTACTGTGGCTGCCAGCAGCACCAAAGGCATGCTCCCACCTCCGGCACAGGGCACCAGCATGGAGCACTTACACCCAGGGGGAGCGGGGGGCACACGCCAGGCCTGGCCCCCACCACGGTACAGGCTGGGGGTGCTGGCTCAGTGACCAGGGCCCGATGGAAATCACGCTCCTGATGGAAGGTGACAGCGCTGATGACATCACTGATGACATCTGTGCCACTCCTGAGTGACCACGGGGTAGGTGCACTGGGTGGGGGAATGGGGAAGACAGTGGGAGTAGAGCTGGCTGGGGGAAGCGGCTGGGCCAGTCGCTCTCTTGGCAGGCTGGGCCTGTCAGGCACCAGCAGCATCCATCTGCCACCAGCCAGGCGGCACTGGGAGAGACTGGAGAGGCAGGAGCTGCACTGGGTGGTGTTGGCTGTGGCCAGGGCGGTGTGAGAATGAGGGGGGCACTCAGCCCCGTGTGTCCCCACAGCTTGTGCTGGAGCAGCCCCCAGCCCCAGGGCAGGAGGAGCGCTGCCTTCCCAGGGACACTGCAGCTGGATGGGGAGCAGGAGCCCCACAGCTTCTGAACAGAAACAGGGGAAGAAATCTCCTCTGGGACCTATCCTGGGTCAAAGGTCCATTTATTCCACCCCTCCGCCCCGTCCCTTCAAAAAGGGGACAGCTTCTGGGGACAGAACGTTTCACAGTAAGGAAAGGCACGTGGCCATCAGAGGGACTCTGGCGTGTGGAGCCCAGCCCTGAGGGTGGGCTCCTCACACTGTCACCTCTGCAGCCGTCCCTGAGACACGTGTGCACCCCCACACGCGTGTGCGCTGGGGCCCTTCCTCAGGAACAGCCCTCGCTGAGCGCAGGGAGGTAGAAGGTCTGTCATCCGTCTGGCAGTAGGTTTGGGGTGCCAGATGTGCAGCTGGAGGTCTCTGCCCCCCTCTGCTCACAGTGGGGGTCACCACATGGGGCAGAGATGCCGGCCTGGCCTGTGCTGCCAGCAGGCACAGCTGCCCTGGGACAGCCCTGGCTGGAGCACGGTGAGGCACCCTGCTTGGGTCACACCAAATGTCACCAGCCCCTGGCACAGGCACCCCAACGTCCCGGCCAGCCAGGGGCCAGTGAGGGCAGCGGTGAGCCCAGGGAGCCCTGACCGAGCCGTGGGGGTGGGGGCACTGCTGGAGCCCCAGGCTGGGACAGCTCAGAGACCCTGGGACAAGGAGCTCCAGGTGTACCTCTGGTGTGTGCTGCTGGTAAGAAGCAGGACAAGCCCCCCTCTGCCACACGACCCCCCAGGCACAGCAAGGGACACCCGTCCCCGGGGTCTGCAGGCTGTGGGCAAGGCGAGCGCGTTGCTGCTCCTGCAGCCCCCAGCTCACCTCGTCTGCTGGGCAGCTCATCGACCCACGTTTGCCTCCCACTATTAAAAGCAGCTTTTCCAATAAGCCATCTATTCCCAACAGAGCCTGAGACTGATCTGTGAGAGGCGATGGCCCCCCCAGGGCAGCATCCTGGGGCCAGACCAGGCACTGGCACAGCACATGGATTATTTTAAATGCATCAAGAAAAGAAATCTAAAAACCTCTGCTTGCACGGGCAGAGGAAGCGCCCGAATCTGCTGCTGACTGCAGAGCCCTGAGGGGGTTCTGGAGTTTCAGCTGTGGGGTGGGGGGGAACTGATGCAGTGCCTTAGATGGGAGACTTCAGAAAATATTTCCATTTAATAATACAGAAAAGGATTGGAGGTTCTGCCAGTCCCCTGAGGGCCAGGAGAGCACGCCTACCTGTGTCAGACATCCAAGCCTGCTGTGCTGCGCTTGGGATCCCCAGCTCCTGATATGCCAGTTTAAATTATGGGTTTCAATTATCATCTGGAAACGAACTTCAGCTTTGTAACTGGTGTCAGGAGTCACAGATGCCCTTGCTGAATTCCCAGGATGGAAACACAGTGCTTCTGGTGCTGCTGTGCTCCCTTCAGTCTGCATAGTAATGGCCAAACTGCCACTTCTGGTAGGGGTTTGTGGAGTCACAGGCATTCACCCGCAGGGCTGTGCGAGAGGGATCTGCTTCCAGGCACGCCAGTGGCTGCAGGTGCTCTGAGATGATGTGGTCTGTCTGCAGAGGGAGAGAGAAAGAGGGCGTCAGGCAGCAGGACTGGTGCAGCAGCTCCATCTTTCCACCAAGAGCCCTGCACCCTTTATGGCATACCCTTGGGTTTCACATTCCCATCACACACCATAGAATCCCAGACTGGTCTGGGTTGGGAGGGACCCCAAGGGTCCCAGAGCTCCAACCCCCTGCCACAGGCAGGGACACCAACCTCCAGGCCTGGAGCTACACAAGGTTGCCCAGGGCCCCAGCCAACCTGGCCCTGAACACCCCCAGGGACGGTGGCCAAGCACCTGCAGCAGCCCAAGGGAAACACAGCTGTGACTCTGGTTGTGCAGTGCAGGTAATAAAGGGAGGTGTCTGTTCCTCTCCTCTTCAGCAGCACTTCCTTCCACCAAGCCACAGAGAGCTGGCTGCCGACCCGCATCCAGCAGTGCCCCTGGAGGTGCCATTGGTGGCTCTGATGCAGAAGCGGGATGCTCTGTTCCTGCCGGAGCCGATGCCTTGCCAATGGTGTGCAGCGTCCGGGAGGGCTCAGATTGCGGCTCAGATTGGGGCTCAGGCCGGGGCTCAGGCCGGGGCTCAGGCCGGGGCAGCGGGGCTGCCTGGAGGGATGCAGATGCAGCCCAGCAGTGGGCACGCAGCCCTGTCCCCGCCGGACGGGCGCGGTGCCAGGGACCGATGCCTGACGTGGGTGAAGAGGCGGCTTTGGCAGAGCCAGGACACCCCTCAAGGGAGCTGCCTGCACCCCAGCACGCTACCCCAGAGCAGGCAGCAGGGCCGCGGGCTGCCCTCCCCGGCGCAGTGCTTACCAGCTCCGGCTGGAGGGCGGCCAGCGAGCGGTGCAGCCAGGCCAGGCCGCGGGCCCTGCGCTGGCAGCGGTGCAGGCCCGGCGCTCCGGCAGCGCCAGCCGGGGCGAGGCACAGCTCTCCGTGCCGGATCAGCCGCAGCCACGTGTAGTTGAACTGCTGGTTCTGTGGGCAGAGACCAGGCAGAGCTGTGACCCCTCCGCCTTCCGTGGGCAGGGCTGGCAAGCAGCTGGTTAGGCTCTCCTCGCACTCCTCCTGCCCTCATCCAGGACTGGGATCCTCTAGGAAAACCTTTCCTATGGGTCTGCAGAGCTAAAACCCTCAGGGCAGTCCTGGCACAGGCTCTGGGGGCGATGGCTGCCCACAGCCCCAGCCGGACCGCCGCTCGCTCCTCTGCCCTGCCACCTCCCCGGCTGCACCCCGGACCCAGGGTGACAATGGATAAACCCCTGGACATGGACATGGCAGACCCTGCTTCACACAGCAGCCTGTGCCAGAGCAGTGACCCCCAGGCATGGCTGGCTGTGCCTTCACCCCAGGAGGGGCTGCGTTACCTCCCAGGGAGGGGGCCGGTCACAGTGGGAGGCGCGGGAGCTCCACGCCACGCACTGCGCCAGCACTGCACCTCGGCAGGCACAGCACAGAATCACAGAATCCCAGACTGGTCTGGGCTGGGAGGGACCCCAAGGGTCCCAGAGCTCCAACCCCCTGCCACAGGCAGGGACACCAACCTCCAGGCCTGGAGCTACACAAGGTTGCCCAGGGCCCCAGCCAACCTGGCCTTGAACACCCCCAGGGATGGGGCACCCACCCCCTCTCTGGGAAGCCCCTTCCAGCCCCTCACCACTCTCTCTGCAAAGAACTTCCCCCCAATCTCTCCTCTCCCCCTTCCCTCCTCCAGCTTCACTCCGTCCCCCTTGTCCTGCCAGTCTCTGCCCTTTAACAAGCCCATTCCCCTCCTGTTCCTCTGCTCCCTTCAGGGACGGGGAGGCTGCAGTGAGGTCCCCCCACAGCCTTCTCTTCTCCAGGCTGACCCAGCCCAGCTCCCCCAGCCTCTCTCCATAAGGCATCCTTACCGGCTGGTTGACATCACACGCCTCTAACGTGAGCGTGGTGTTTCCCACAGTGATGCATCGTTTCGTGGCTGTGTTCACAACCTGGAAAGCAAAGCACAACGTTAGACACGTTCCTGACAAAGGGAGAGGCTGCTGGGGTGCAGCGAGCTGGCTGGATTCACAGGACACTGACTGGTGCTGTCCCCTTAGCTGAGTGAGCCAGAGCTGACGTGTGGGTCCTTGGAGGGGTGTGTCAGTGCACATCTGCTCTGCTACACGTGTTCTACTGAGAGAAGCCCGAACCAGGTCTTTCCAGGAGCATCCCAGGCTGGATGAGAGGTTATTTTCTGGGTTTTGGGCACAGCCCACGTTCCTCTTCCGCAACCCCCCGAGGAACAGATCCCACCAGCAGCAGCTGCAGAATCCGTGTCCGCATGCACTGCTCCTGCGCCACTGAGGCGCCCGAAGCCAGCAGCTTCACACAGCCTTTCCAGGAGTGCTGAGGCTGCCCAAAGGGATCCCAGCACCCCTGCTGCACCCGCTGTGAGCTGCCCGCCCACACCCGGGCGCTCGATGGGCTGCGGCTGGCAGGAAGCTGGACTGATCCCTGGGGATGCCTGGGATGGGGAACCTTCCTGTTATGCCCTTGGCCCACAAGCCTGAAACGCAGCCAAATGGTTTCCCTGCTCCCTCCTGGCTCCCAGAAGGGCCAGTGCAATGCCTGGAGGCCGTGTGCCTTGGCAGGGACCGAGGGGACAGGCAGTTCTTGCTCTGGCTCCTGGCCGTGCCCATCCTGTGGTAACCGGCTCCTGGCCACCTCCCAAGTGCTGCTGCCGGCCCTGGGGACGGGGTGGGTGGGCGGGCAGGCTGCACACCCCTCAGGGCTCATTCCTGGCAGCGCTGCCGGTTTGCTGACACACCAGAGATTTCCCTGGTCGTTGCAGTGAGAGCTGGATGGCAGTCGGTGCGGTACCTTTCCTGGGGGGAAGATGTGGGGTTTCTGACTGTTCAGACCATCACCGACACTTCTCTGAGGCTCGGGGCCGGGCCAAACCCCTCTGGGTGCTGCGGAAGCGGCACCGAGCCCCGCAGGAGCCGCACAAGCGCTGCCCGGGGCTGGAGAGCACGAAGAGCGCGGCGGGAGTAGGGGGAGCGGGGCCGGGCGGGCAGATACACGTTCGCGGGGTGCTGCGCAATGAGCCCCCGGCTGCTGACCCCCGGCGCAGGCAGCCGCGGCCCTGAGCCCCCTGGTGACTCCCCCCCACCCCGCCCTGAGCTCCCCCCGCTGTCCTGAGCCCCCCAGTGCCGGCAGCCGCTGCCCCTCGCTGCCCTTGCCGCGGACCCGCGGGGCCGTGCTGCGCTCTGCTGGCGGCAGAGCCCCGGTGCAAACCCCGCCCGCGTCCCCATCCCCGGGACCCGCCTCCTGCCGGGCCCGGAACGCGGGGGAGGCACGGCCCGGGGACGCACGGCCCGGGGACGCACGGCCGGGGGCGCACGGCCGGGGACGCGGGGGACACACGGCCGGGGACGCACGGCCGCCGCCTTCCCGCCCTGCCCGCAGCTCACCCGCTGCTCGGACACCGCCCGGCTCCTCGGGGGCGAAGCGGCACCGGCTGCTCCCCGCACACCCACCCGCACCCATCCTCGTGTCCCGCCCTCCCAAACCTTGCCCCGCGCCCGGGAAGCGGCTCGGAGGCGGCACACGGGGATGCTGCCCCGTCCCAAGCCCCGCGCCAGCCGCTGAAGCAGGTCCCAACAAAGGGCAGAGTCACCAGTACGTACCAGCCCGCCGGCCTTCACCAGGGGAGCTTCCAGGTCCGGGTAGACGTTCTCCAGGTACCACCTGAAGCTCCTGCACTGCAGCTGCTGCCGCAGCTGGATTTGCTGGGTCAGGTTGCCCAGGTCCAGGCTCTTGAGGAGCAGGTGGTACGCGTGGCCGTAGAACAGCTCCTTGTACTCGTCCAGCCAGACCTCGGCCACCCGGGCCAGGTTCCTCTCCACCGTTCTCACCCGGTCCTCTGGGAAGGAGTAAGGGTTGTCATTCCTGAAGATGTGCCCGACCCTGGAGCAGGGGACAATCTCAATCTCTCCCCCACACATCCAGACCTGAGAGGGAGAGAGGTTGATGTGATGGAGATGAGCACGAATGGCAGGTGGGTGCTGGCTGTGGACCAGCCAGAATGGAAGCAGAGGGAAACGAACTGCTGGGGGGACGGGATGCCCAGCACGGGGCTGCCCTGGGAGACCCTGGCTGAGCCCCAAGCACCCCAGGCAGGCTGGTGGGGATGCAGGTGTGTGAGTGACGTACCTTGAATGAAATCTCCATATTTTCACCTCCCCAGACATCCAGGCCCGGGTCGTACATTCCCAGCTCGAAGAAGTACTTCTTCTCAATGGAAAACAGGCCCCCTGCCATGACCGGGCACCTGGGAACAGACCCACAGCACAGCATGGCATGTGAGCTGGCTGGGAAGCACCCATCCTGTCCCCTTGCTTCAATGGGAAGCACCCATCCCTTCCCCTGGCTTCAATGGGAAGCATCCATCCCTTCCCCTGGCTTCAATGGGAAGCATCCATCCTGTCCCCTTGCTTCAATGGGAAGCATCCATCCTGTCCCCTTGCTTTGATGGGGGAACTGCCCAACATGTCCCTTCCCTGCAGACTGGCAGGTGCCACCTTAAACCAGATGGAATTTGGGGGGATTTACCCAATCTGAAAGCTGTAACAGGGCTTGGAAGGGAAACAGCTCCCCCAGCCCTGGCAGCACCGTTGTAACACCAGCAGTGCTGTGGAGGTGTGAGAGCCTGGCTGGGCTCTGCCCCATCTGGTGAGCGACTGCCCACAGCGTGTCGTCACCGCACTGGCAAAGGGACAGCTCTGGCCTTGGAGAAGTCATTGTTCCCAATTCCCAACGAGGGAACAGGCTCCAAAGCTCCAAAGCTCTCCCTTTGCTGGGTTTTGGGGGTTTATTTACCTGATGATATCAGTTTCCCTGATGTTATTTCTCTCGATGGTCTCTTGAGGAATCTGCCGCCACCCGAAATTCATCGGCCACGTGAAAACCCCACGCTGGAAGTTGTCCACAGTCATGTAACTACAGGGAGGAGAGACTGGGTGAGCAATTCTGAGTCACATTCCTGATTGAAATGTCACCCTTAATGAGTGAAGATGAGTATCTGCACATAATTAAAAGAGGATTTTAATGAATTTCATCAGGAATCCTCTTTGTGTGCTGAAAACCACGGAAAAGGGGAAAGGTGTGTGTGGTAAACGAAGGGGACGTGGTCACTGGTAACATGTCTGGAGCAGGTTACATATCCCCCATGGAATGCTGCTGAGGGACAGTCAGGAGGTCTGGACCTGTGTCTTCTGGCAGTTCACACGGCGGCTGCCCCAGTAAGAGGCTCTGCTCAAGCCACTGGCAGGGATCTGGGGTTCCCCAGGCACGCACACTGCCTCACCTCATGTCCTTGTCGCTGATGACCTCGATAACGGGGCAGGCGACCTTGGCACGGCTCAGGCGGACCCTCTCCAGCAGCGGCTCCAGCCACCCCACGTTGCACTCCACGTGCGAGTCCAGGAACGTCAGGACGGTGCCTGCAGCAGCATCACACCTTGGGCACCCCATCCCTCTCCCATGCCGGCCAGCTTCCCTCCAACTGGGGTGCTGCCGATGGTGCCACCGCCCTCTGTGGCTCCCCCGACCCTCCCTGCCGTAGCCCAGAGCCCGTTCTCACTCCCCAGCCTCACGGCTCGCGGAACCGGGGCGGCACAGCTGGAGATCCCGACTGCTGAGCTGAGGGGCTGGACAAGCTGCAGCTCATCCGCCCCTCGTGCTCTGCATGCAGAAAAGCTGCCCGTAGATCATTAGGCTGGGACTAGAAGTCGGGACTGGGGGTGGGTTTATCGGCTCCCCGGGGGTCCCAGAGGGGCTGCGCGATGGGGCTCGTCCTACCTTTGGCCACCTGCGCTCCCGCCAGCCGGGCCCGGATTAGGCCGTGCCTCTCCTTCAGACGGAGGATCTTCACCTTGGGGAACCGGGCCATGTACCTGTCCAGCTGCCCCCTGAGGTACTCTGCAGAGGGGAGAAGCAGAGGGTGAGGATGATGTACCCACCTCACGCCTGCTCCCGGGGTGAAAGCAGGGAGCAGCCAGAGCAGGGCTTCTGGTGACAGGCCACGAGTGTGGGCTCTTGGGCAGCTCATGGTCCAAACCAGGAATCAAACGACTGGCCAAAGGCTCCACAATTAAATTTGCCTCTTCAAATAAAAGTTCTGTGATTGCAAATAAAAGCCTGGTGGTAAATTTTTTTCCCTTTGCCTAACAATAACAACACCAATTTCTCAACATTAAGCACCACGTTCAGCGACTCAGCCGGGGTTTGAACTGCTCAGGGGGGTGCCACGGTGCATCACTGCTTTTCAGGGTGCCTCCCCATGGTTTCTGGTGGGACTGCTGGAGGCAAACTCTGAGGAAGGACGAGGGTGTGAGAAAGGTGATTTGGGGGACTCGAGCGCTGGGCTGTCCTGTTCACTCTGTGCTGACAGAGGAGCCCTGGACCCCACCACCCCCAGCCCAGCCTCCCTCCCCAAGGGGCTTCACTGATGTTCCCTGGTTTTCCTTGGGGGACCAGAACCATTTGCACTCCAAAAGCCTGTTAAAAGCTCTGAAAGGTTCCAGAAGGTGACAGATTTGGGGCTGTGTAGGCTGCATGTCACTGCTGCTGCCTGGGTTGCAGTGGTGCCAGCACAGCCCTCCGCAGCACCTGTGCCGGCTGGTCTGGGTGGCAAACCCAGCGTTCTGGATGCAGACACAGCATGGGGAGAAAGGAGAGAGGAGACGAAGCGATGCTTCCAGGGGAAATGGTGTGACTATGCTTTAATGATCATCTAAAAGCTTTGCACAGGGAGCCCCTTTACTTCTGCACCCCCAGCCCTGTCGCACTGCCTGCTCTCTGTGCGTGGCACAGGCCCTGAGGATCACCAGCACTTTCCCTGAAGGACTAGCAGCTGGAAAATGACATCATTCCTAAACTATTACAGGCTGAAGCCAGCAGTGAGCCAAAGCCCTGCAAAGCAGAGGTTGGGTATCCCCTGCAACGCCAGCAAACACCCAGGCACAGCCACGGTGCAGGCACGGATGCCAGCTCACCGCGGCTGTTCCTGCCACCACCTCTCCTCTGAGCAGCCTGGGAAGCACACGCTGCTCCCTGGAAACACTCATCAGGAAGCCTCACAGGGAAGGGAAGAAGCATCTTTGTAACAAGCCCCCGTGCCAGGACACCCCAAAGATGCTGTGTGGGACCGAGCTCCCTGGTGCTCCTGGACTGTGACACCTCTGGCACACGTGTGAAGCCAGATGTGAGTGTGATGCACAGCTGGAAACACAGCAGCTGCTTAAGGAGCAATGGGGATAGGACAGACACGTGTGATAAAGCCTGGCAGGGTGTTAGGCAAGACCTGCAGCTCAATCCACCACAGCCACCTCCCCCAGCACCCACCTGGCTGCTGCTCCCCCCATCCAGAGAGGCGACGGGGCAGGCTGGGGACACTGCAATACATCGGAGGAGAAAACCTGATTTCTGCCCACTGTTCAGAATTGGATTACAGGGAACAAATTGTGCCTTGGCCTGGAGCTTAATAGCTCATAAAGGCGGAAGAAGCTTCCCCTACCTTTACTGCTGAAGTCATCCACCAGAATGACCTCTTCGATCAGGTGTGGGGGGGACCTGCCGAGGACGCTGTGAACGGAGCGCAGGAGCGTGGACCACACTTCATCCACGAAGCACATGATGATGGTGGTGGTGGGGAGGTCGTGGTGAACCCGCTGCTCAGAGCACCTGCAACGGCAACACGGGCTCACAGGTAACAGCCTGAAATCTCCAGGCTTAGGGTTTGTTGGGAAAGGAGGCAGGGAGGGGGGCACTGCCAAGGTGAAAACCCTGCAGCGGGATTTTGTTGGGACAGGGAGCAGAGGGGTGAGCAGCAGGAGCTCCCCGCACATCCCAGGGCCCGCAGGAGCAGGAGACACTCACTCCTTCCTAAGAGGGACCTAATCCCTCACTCCCAGGGGATATCATCTCCTTCTTGTGAGCAAACAGTGCAAGGCTGGTCCCAGCTCTGCACCGCTGGCCCTGGGGACGCACTGGCAAAGGTGTCCCCCCTGTGATGCTCCCAGCAGCCACAGGGCTTGGGATCCTGGGCTGCATGAGACAGCCTCACTGGGAAGGAGCCATCACCATCACGTTCAGCGTGCAGGGAAACAGCCATTTCCACGAGGGGTTACTCAGCACAGCAGCTTTCCAAACACATGGGCAGCAAGGGAGAGTCTCCCAGCCCAGCTGCTGCTCCTAACCCGAGAAGGCAGCTCATGGCAGGAGAAAGGACAGAGGCTGCGGATAAAGCCGGAGACAGCTGCTGAGCACAACAGCCTTCCCTACATGGAGAGATACTTAGGTAATCTTGCATGTTCAGATATAATACTTAATATATCATTCACTTTAAGTACAAGTCAAATCCTTTTGACATTCTGCCCCAAACAGGCTTTTAAACAAAACCAGCCCACAGCCCTTACGTTCTGTTGACGTCACCCTGAGAGGCATCGAAACCCAGGCTTGGAGGCTGCTGAAGCTGCTGTGGGAAGATGTCTCCTTACACCTGCTGCCCCCGAGTCTGACAGGGCCAGCCCCAAGGACCGGGGCTGGGGGGCTGCCCAGCCTGTCCCCTCCCAGCCAGCGGGTGCCACTGGCACAGGAGTACCTACCCCAGAGCGCACCGCCACGCAGCATTTGTGCCAGGCCAGGAAATCGGGGTCCCTGTCTAAACCCAGACAACTTGACTGTCCTGGAGACACTGCAGCAGTACCCTGGGAAGAGGCACCAGGGACCCCAGCACTGCGGTGTCGGGCTGAGATGGGGTCTGTGGGGAGCGCTCCCTGCAAGCCCCCCGTCCGCCCCACACCCTGCGTGTGGTTGTGCATCTCCTCCTCGGTGGGGCTGCCGCTGCGGCATTCCCCAGAGCACCGGCACGGCACGTGAGGCTCGGGAGGTGGCAGGCAGGTGGGAGGCTGACAGGATGAGTTTCCTGTTGGCCAGATTTCAGTGGTCCAGTGAGGATCACACGAACCGGAGTCTAAACAGGGAGAGGCCGGAAGACTCCAGCAAGCTGCCAACAGCCCTTTGCTGGCAGCTGGCCCTCAGGGCCTGACGTGTGCCGTGCCAGCAAAGCCTGCACAGGCTCCTGCCAGCACCAGGCACCTGGGGCAGCTCCCGGAGCTCCCGGAGCAGCTCCCATGGCCCTGTGCCCAGCAGCCCCAAGCACTGCCACTGGGGACACACCCCTGTTTGGCCAAGGCGTCCCGTGTTGCCCAGACACCTCACACACCAGAGGCAGGGGAGTTGTGCTTGTGGCAGCTCCTGGGCACAGGTATCTGCTCCAGGGCTGTACAGCCAAAGCACGATGCTGGCTTGGAGCTGACACAGATTCTCTCCAAGTGCAGGTGGCTTCTGCAGCCAGCATCCCCTGCCCAGGGGAAGGCAGGCCGAGCTGCCCCCCTCCTTCCCTGGCACAGTCCATCCCGTGCAGGGCCTCACCTCAGCTCACTGGTGAGCACTGACAGCACCACAGCCATGTGAGTGCACCATCCTGCAGGATGGGGACAAACCACCTCACAGCTCCCATCCCACCGCACCCCTCAGGTCTCCGTGTGAGGGGTCTCACCTGCGGATGGCCAAGGGACCTCTGGGGCAGGAAAAGCCGAATACAAGAGGAACCTGCTGCTCACCTGAAGTGGCCCCATCTCATGATAACCCCCTGCAGCCGCCCAGGCACAGCAGCTCAGGAGAGGGGACCCCCTCGAGTTCCTCACCCCGCCGTCAGTGGGATGCTGCCCACACCTCACCCCTTCCCCTTCCCCAGCCACTACCAGGGAGCATCCTTTCCGCACGGCAATACTGAGAGCTGCAGAACCAGCTACCTGGTTTGTGGGGCAGCTCTAACTGCTTCCCACACCAAAGCTCTGTGTCCCTGCCCACACATGCCCCTGGACCCGAGTTCACTCAGCCGCCTCCGCAGCATGGGTACTGAGCCTGGCGCTCTGCGGCACGAGGGTGGCAGTGCCTTGGGCTGCCCCAAAGGTGGGCTGCTGTGTGCCTGGGCAATCACACTGGTGCATGGCCATGTCTCCCACGGCCAGCTGCCGAGCCCCGAGCAGCCCTTTGGGCAGGGCAGGCCCCTGGGGTACCCGAGGAAGGGCAGCAGCAGGTGCGAGAGCACCCCTGGGCAGGGAGGACTTCTGCCACCCTGCAAACCCGAGGGGTGATCGCAGGAACCAAATGCACAGATACTGACACCAGGCAGCACCAGCACTGCACTCCCCAACCCCATCAAGTGTCTAAGGCCCGGAGGTGCCCAGCTCCACAGCCTCCCCCGTGCGCCCCAGGCTCTTTGGACAAGGGGGCTCACAGGGTGGGCCAGTACGCGAACGCTGCCTCGCTGGGTGTTCAATACAAGCTGCTCTTACCTGGAACGGCAAAAGCCACCTGACAGCCAGCACACACGAAGCCAGGAGCTGGCTGCACCTGACAGCCACCCCGAAGGGCAGCGAGCAGGGTTCCTGGGGGGCAGGTGTCTGGGCAGGGGGGCAGATCTTACCCGGCAGGCCTGGTGTCCGGTATGGCTCGGTCGACGGGGATCAAGTCGCTGAGGTAGACGTTAAAGTTTCCTTCTTTCCATCTACTTTTTGCTTCTTCTTGTTTCCCATCGGGGACCGACGCGGGGCGCCCAAACTGCCCGGGGGCCCGGGGGTCCCTCGGGACAAGCGTTGAGTCCATCGCCAGGACTCTGTGCGTGCCGGGGCTGCTGCCTGCCCGCTCCCGCGGGGAGCCAGGCGTCCCGGGAGCGGCCCCGTGTGCCGTGCCCCGCGACCGGCTCTGCCCCCCGGGCCCCGCGGCCCCGCCGGCGGCGTTGGCGAGCGGCCGCCCGGTGCCGTTCCCCGGCCGCCCCGCTGTGCTCCCCGCGAGGTGGGAGCCCGGGCGCGGGGCCGCTGGGCTGGGGGGCTCAGCCCCCGCCTCGCTAATAGGGACGAGGCGGTTTGCAGGGGAAGTTTCCTTCGCTCTCGCTTCTGTTCGCCCCGGCAGCCCCGCATCCCCCGGCTGCCCCGCGTCCCCCGGCTGCCCGGCTTCCCCCGGCTGCCCCGCTTCCCCCGGCTGACCCGCGTCCCCCGGCTGACCCGCGTCCCCCGGCTGCCCCGCGTCCCCCGGCAGCCCCGCGTCCCCCGGCGGGCCGGCGGCTGGCTGCCCGCTGCCGTTGACGGAGTGTCGGGGCCCCTCCGCCACCGTGGCCGCGGGCTCGGCGCGCCCGGGAGCCGGCGGGGCCGGGGAAGGCGGCTCTCGGGGAGGCCGCGGGGTGTCGGGCGATGCCTCCCGCAGCGCGGGTACCAACTCCGCCGGGGCCGCGGGGGCTGCCGGGGCCACGGGCCGCTCCTCCGGGCGCCCTCCCCGCCGCGGGGGGCCCCGGCGGGCCGGGCTCCCTCCGTCCGTGCGCCGAGCGCGGCGGGGGTCGGGCCGGGGGCTGCCCGCCGGCTCCTCGGGGCCCCGCCACAGCCCCTGCCCGCGCCCCCCGCGCCCCGCCGCCTCCTTCAGCAGCCGCCCGCCGGCGTCGCCGAGGGAGAGGCGGAGCGCGGCCATGTCGAGGAGCAGCCAGACGACGGAGGCGGCGAAGACGAACGCCAGCGCTCGCCCGCTGCCGCGGAACAGCCGCCGCAGCCCGCTCATCCCCGGAGGCGGCCCCGGGCGGGCGCAGGGAGCAGCCGGGCCGCCGCACCCGGAGGCAGCCGCGAGGGGCGGGCCGGGGCCGGGGCCGGGGCTCCTCTCGCCCCACCCAGCGCCGGGAGCCGGCGCTGTAACCCAACACCGGGGCAAACCCGCCCGGCCCGGCCCGGCCAGCTCCGTCCGGCTCTCACCTCCGCGGCCGCCCGGGCTTTAACCCCTCGCTGCCCGGACGGGGCCGTGCGGAGCCCTCGGGCAGCCGCCCGCTGTCCCGTCCGGACCCCCCTGTCCCCGTCCGGCTGCCCAGCAGCTCCCCTCGTTAGCGAGGGGCCGGCGTGGCACAGCCGGAGCTGCAAGGACAGGGCGGTGAGTGCGCATCGGCGGTGGAACTTGGGGGCGCAGAAGGGAAAGAAGCAAGCCTTGAGCTGGTCAGGGTTCTGCAGCTCTCGAACTCCGGTGTTAATAACTGTAAAAGCAGCCCACAGCATCCCAGTCCCCAAGGGAGCCTTTCCCTGGCTTTAAATAAAGGGCTCTGAATTTTAAAAGGACAAGAAATGAGTGGGAAAAAATGACATCAATACCCGTATATTAAACCAATAGTAACTGCAAAGTCCAGCCTGTGGTTGTACTCAGAGGTGGAGCACTGAAGAGCTGGAAATCCTGATGGCTTTCCAAGGCTCCTCTGCAAGCAGGCTTCCCTTAGACGTGGCAGCATGTGTGTGTGCTGCGGGGCGTGGAGTGAGCGGGAGAGGGGATAGCATCCCCTGTTACTGGGGGAAACGGGAGTGGCTGTTGGATGGGGAGAGAGCTTGGGGTCAAGATCAAACTTAAATGAAAGGATACTTTTGGTTTAGAAATGAGAGCTTAAGATAAACCACGGGCTGAGGGTTCATTGACCGCCCCGGCACTGCTCTTTCACTGTTATTTTGCGTGTTCCCTTGCTGCTGCTGAGTCTCACCCAGCAGCGACAGCACTCAGGGGCCCAGCACAGCACAGCGGGGGTCCCCATGGCTGGGATGCAGCCACTGTGACCGAGGGATGTGTTTTGGGCGTTCAGTCCCTGGGACCCCCCAGAAGCCAGCCCAGAGCGCAGTGCAGCCCAGGGGGTGCACACCGGTGGGCACTGAGCCCCCCAGGACCTCGGTCCCCAGGAGCTCTGGGGAAACACATTCCTCTGCGGGTGCTAAGTCGATTCCCCAGTGACTGGACACGTCACCCAAGGTGCAGCCCTGCGTGGGGCAGGGACAGAGACCTGAGGCATCCCTCTCAGGCTTCGGCTTGGTGCTTCCCAGCTGCGACAAAGCCGTTGCTGTTTTGGTATGGTCAGGCTCTCCCGCTGCTAGCGCTGCATGTTGGCTCTCCTCCTTGGCAAGTGTAAGTGTTCCAGATAGTTGAACATATTCCTTGACACGAGACATCTGCTTTTGTAGGGAGGAATTAATTTAATCAAGGCTACTCCATCGTTAAAGTGATCCGAAGCGTCAGATGGAATGGCACAGAGGCAAAGCTCACTTCAAGAGGAAAACTCAACATTTTTCCCAGCCAGAAGTGTCCCAGCAGAGGAGGTGATGTTAGAATAACTCACTCTGCGTCTCCCTGTAATATTTTAGTGATGGAAAAAAGTTGCTGTCCGAGGAGAAGTCGTGAAGGAATGATCTCTGGCAGAACCTGGGCTGGTGGCCTGGCCAGCTGCTCTTCTCTGCAGCACGAGAAAGCGTGCTGAGCAGGGGGCAAGACAAGGCGTGTGTGGTGGGCTCTGCCATGCAGGGCACGGGGGCCTTTCTGGCTGAAACCAGCAGAAAATGCTGCGAAAGCCCAGTAGTGCGCAAAGCTGTCAAGCTCTTCCCTTACCGTCAGGGATCTTGCTGTAGCTTAATTACTCGGTCACTTAATTACTCCCCTGGTCACAGAGCACTGGAGCTGCTCTTCTGCAAGCAGCGAGGATGTGGCCCCAGGCGCTGTGTGAGTTAAACCTGCCCTGTGCACAGGAGGGGATGCTGAAGGGGACAAGGGGACAGATCTGCAGACAGGAGGAGGGAAGGCCTCACCATTGAGGATCTTACCCAGAAATGGGGGTACGTATTGGTGTGACCGTGTGTAACATTTAACCCACGAGTGCAGCCACAGTGGCGCTGGAGTAGGTGTCTATGGAACTGTAGTGCCCTGCGATAAGACGGGGATCCCTCTCCCTGCAGCCAGGCATGTGGCCACGTTTGGCTGGGGACATGGCTGTACGTGCCACTTACGTGACCAGGGGTGCCAGGGCTGAGAGCCAAGCGTGTCCCCATGTGCTCCCAGGGCGGTTTTGGCAGCGGGACGTCCGCCTGGCTCAGGCTGCTCCATGTTGGGTGCGTGAGGGCTGGCTGCAGGGACAGGAGCTGGTGTAACCCAAACACCTCTCAGCACTCGAGCTCTCCCGTGTTTGACTTTTGGCAGCTTTAATGCTCCTCTGAGCGCAGAGCTTCCTGCAGCCTGGCACGACTGATGCTCAGCACAGGTCTGGCTGCTGATCCTACTGACGGCAACCCACACAGACTGGACATCCTGATGGACAGAACAAGAGGGGAGGGGAGAGGAGAGCACAGAGAACATGGGCAGGTTAGAGGAGAGCATGGAGAACATGGGCAGGTTAGCAGCCCGGGATGCCTGTGCTGCGAGGTGTTCATCACATCGAGGTGGCTGAAATTCCACTGGGTCTGTCGTCGTCCTGCTGGGACCATTGTGGCTCTGGCAGGAGTTAGGGGAGCACTCCTGCCCACAAAGCTCTGGTTTCAGCCACGACTTCCCCAAGGTGCTTGACTGCTGGTGCACAGGGCTGTGCCCAGCTGACGCCTCCGGAGCTGCAGGAGCTTCTCTGTGGGTCCCCGAGACAGGCATCCCTCCTGCCTCCCAGGACTGTGGGCATCCCAGTCGGAGCACGCTTTCCACCTAGTTCACACGGTATCTTCATATACATGGAAATCACAAGTTTGTTTCTGAAATGTGGCCACACCTACCAAATGTTAATATGCTGCTAGAATAGTGGGGGATTATCTGGGAGTGATTCGTTTGTTAAGACACCAAGTTCCATAAGATATTAAGTTCCACAAAATCCTAATTCTATTAAGTAAGAGTGATAACGATGAATGTCTGTCTCTGTGTCCTCTCTGAGGTCCTGCTGGCTTTGGAATCTGGTAATTAACTTTAATTGCATTTGTTGGAAAGATACCAGACCTGGGGACATGAAGTGCCCAAGCAGGGGGAAGGCAGCCGCAGCTCGGGAGCCGGCTGAAGGAGGAGGAGATGCTCGGCTGTTGTGTCAGACATCAGAGACTCCACACCCATGGGCTGTGGGGAGGCTCGGCTGCAGGACGCACTTCACCAGACCTCTGGCCCTGGCAGCAGGGATGCCTGGCACCAGGACCCTGGGCTGACTGTCCTCTGTCCTCAGAGATGATTGTTTTGCTTCATTTTCTGTGGCTCTCCTTGCCTGTGGCTGAGCGGCATTGGGCAGGGGCTGGGTGCTGCTCTGGGCAGTGCCTTATGCAGCAGGAACCTGTGAGCTGCGAGGACAGACGTACGGACGCTGGTCACCCTTCCTCTGGCCATCCTTCCTCTGGCCATCCTTCCTCTGGCCATCCTTCCTCCGGCCCCGCACAGCCGGTGACGGTGGCCATGCCAGCTCGGTGATGGCTCTCTGACGTCTCGGTCCGTAACGCAGTCCTGACAGAGAAAACCTTAACGCCAGTTACTGGTGTCACTGCTGGGAAGACCCCTCTGAGCTGAGGTGGTATTCCCAGCCAGCACTGCAGACGGAGCCCGAAGCCACCCCAAGCCTCTCGTGGCACAACTAAGGCAGTGCCAGAAACCCAGAGCTGCTTGTTTGTGCCTCAGCAAAGGTCTGTGCTGCAGAAACAAACGGCTGGCCTGCGCCCACCCGCTCCTTGGTAGGATGCACGACTTCCCATGAGGTCCTTCTGCAGATACAAGCTGTCAGTGTAATGAAGTAGTAGGTAACGAGTAGTAGGCACACGCCCTGAATCAGCACGATGGTTGCACAGTGCGGTGCTGAGTCACAGGCAAGCCTCGGAGCTGGAGCCAAGGCTCGGTGCTCCTGCATCTGCCAGGAGTTTGACCTTTGCTGAGTGTTCGTGAGCAGCCCAGCCCGTGAGCTGCTCACTGTTCCCTCACCATGGGACATCTCATTTCTCTTGCTGTGGAAATTCTGTCGGTAAACACAGACAAAGCCCTGACCTGGAGTCCTGTGGTAGCTCCTCTGGAATGCCAGGGAACTGGGTGATGTTCTTCAGAGCTCCGGGCACAGCAATGAGACAGGAATGGAAACTTGGGCTTGGGAAGGAAAGCTTATGGCTGTGTTCTGCAGGGAAACCACAGAGCTGCAGGAAGCTCCGAAACCTCGGGCACTTGTTCTCCATCTGGGGAGGGAGGAACTGAAGTTTGGGTTTCTATATAAACCCAAAGTTTGGGTTTCTATTTAAACTAAAGTTTGGGTTTCTATTTAAACCCAAGGTTGGGTTTCTATTTCTGAGGTTTCTGGGTCAGTTAGCTGACCACATTATCCCGGGGCAGGGGAATGCTGGGTGTAGGATGGCAGCAAAGATCTGGTTTAGGTGGCTGCTGCACACTGTGGCCGGGAGCAGCGTCCCTGAAGAGGAGCTGTATACACAGGGTGAGGTGAGAGCAGCCACTTCTGCCTGGCTTTTGTTAGAAGCGGTGACTGTGGCTCTGTGAAATCCCCTGCCATGACATGCCAGGGCTGTGAGGATGCCGGTGAGGGGGAGCACTGGGCTGTGAGGATGCTGGTGAGGGGGAGCTCTGGGCTGTGAGGATGCTGGTGAGGGGGAGCACTGGGCTGTGAGGATGCTGGTGAGGGGGAGCACTAGGGTGTGAGGATGCTGGTGAGGGGGAGCACTGGGGTGTGAGGATGCCGGTGAGGGGGAGCACTGGGGTGTGAGGATGTCGGTGAGGGGGAGCACTGGGCTGTGAGGATGCCGGTGAGGGGGAGCGTTGGCCGGGCTGGGAATGGAAGCGGCAGCGGCGCTGGGTGATTTGCGTGGAGGTCATGTTTTGCTAATACATGTCTTGTAGAAGCAGACAGCATGTAAAAGAGGACGGTTAGAACCTGACCCAGCAATGTTTTTAAATTTCAAATTATGCATAAAGTATGCATTAAATTAATTAGGGAATTCATTAAGAAGAGAAGAGTGGAGAAACTAGTTAGCACGGTGCAACATTTAGTAATGTAAGCCATTTTCTATAATTGTTATATATAATTTGTCTCATAGCATTATCCTTTGATAAATCATTGCAGCAGAATATGATCTATGTAGCTTATTAACAGTTTCATTAATTACTATTAGAGCAAAGACACTCTGAAATCTGGTACACACAGGAGCAAATGCTGAAGCAGATGGCTGAAATTAGTGGAACGCAATCGGTTGCTGAACCCTTTTACCTAATTACATTATTACAGCAAAATAGTTAAACTGAAATTGTCAGGTTGTCGTTGGAGCGCTGGGATGTTTGGTGAGGGCATCCCCCCAGCCCCAACTCCTGTGGGGCACAGGGACCATCCAGACATCCTCCCCACCCCGGCCCACATCAGGGACACCAGCCGTGCTCCAGCCCTCCCAGGGGCCTGTGAGACCCCCTTGGGAGGGGGGAACATCCCTGGGTGTCCCCACTCACCAGGACCCCCTCAGCATGTCCCTGCAGCTGCCCTCTGCACATCCTGCTCTCCGAGTCCCCTGCACTCCGTCTGCAGGGTGCACCCCAAAGCTGTCCCTGCCCATGGGGGGCTGCGGAGGGGCCCCCGGCCCCGCCGTGGGAGTGCAGCCTGCTTGAGGCGGCTGCTCCTCCGGCCTGCCGAGGCCGCCGGCCCCGCCACGAATGCATTAGCAGCAGCGCTCAGCCCTTCCTTCCCAGCCTGATTAATGCGTGGCCGGGCCCGGGTTTGGGTAAACACGGCCCTCTGTGTGTGCTCAGCTCAGGGGGCACCGCGCTCCAGGCCTGTCCCCAACAGTGATGTCATATTTGAGGTGCTTGGCAGCTCACCTCGGCCGCACACAACTGCCGGTCTCGGGCCTGGGAGGGTAAGGCCGCTGATGGAGGTGCTGGTGTGATGGTTGCAGGCACAGCTCAGGCCGAGCGCACCTGCGGCTGCTGGTGGCAGTGGACGTGGCACCACACTCCCCCCTGTGCTTGCACGAGCAGGGCCGGGCACACGCGTTAGTGCACAGCCGATCCGGGGGCTGGGAGGCGGCTGGCCTGTATCTCCAGCGGGATGGAGACGAGTCTCTCCAAACAGCTCTGGGGACGTCTGGCTGCTGCAGACACACTCCTGCCCACCGAGCTGCCCCTTCCTCACAGCCCCTGATGCAGCGCGGGAACCCTCGGCGGGGGGCCCTCCCTGCTGCCCCCTCCCATCGAGCCGGCGCCTGGGAGTTGCGGTGTGCACAGACTCCGCTCCCACACTGTGATTTCCTTCATCCCGATGCGGGATGAAACCGCGGCAGCGTGTGAGCAAGGCGGGACGTACGGCCTGGGGGCAGTTGTGCAGGGAGGAAGGACAGGCCAGCCTCTTCCCCGAGGATGAGGAGCACACAAGTCCAGTAAAGAAAGCGTCCAGTGGTCCATCATGGTCAGTGTAGAACCAGGGATCAGAGTCTCCTGCCTGGGCCTCGCCTGCTCCTCTGTCGCTGCGAGGGGTGATGCTGCACTGGTTGGGACTGAAGCGGCTGTTCACACACACTGACAGGAATCACTGGTGTCAGCCTGCCCACGTGTCAGGCTGCACACGGGCTTTTAAGAGCAGAGGGACATGGTGTCAGCCCGTGGGCGCCTGTCTGGCCCTGACTCCCGTGTCCAGGCGTGCGGGGCAGCTCCCCGTTCCCATCCAGAGCGGGTGGGTGCGTCAGTCTGGTCCCTCCTGCTCTTGGCACAGCATCACTTTTCCAGACCAAAGTGAGTATTTTGGAATCTCTGGGGTTTTTTTTTACCATACATATTTCTGGGAAATGCTCCTAAGATATTCTGTTCTTGCTAATCCCTCCAGCAAGGACGTTGGCAGGAATTACAGCTAGCAGGGAGCTCAGCAGGGTGAGCTAACAGAACGGAAATGATTTCCTTCAGATGCCTTTTCCTTGGTGCTTCCCTCGCCAGTGGTGAGCCCAGGTCTGAAAACTCTCTGTGATCACCACAGCTCTGTGCAGTTACTGGAGCTACCTGCACTGGGAGCATCCCTCACAGGAGGGATGCTGTCCTGGGTCCTGCGGGCAGGGCAAGATAAAGCAGGGCAGGATAAAGCAGGGCAGGATAAAGTAGGGCCCATTGAGGCAGGGCGGGATGAGGCAGGGATGGACAAGGCAGGGCAGCACGAGGCAGAGCAGGGTGAAGCAGGGCCCATTGAGACAGGGCAGGACGAGCCAGGCCAGGATGGAGCAGGACAGGATCGAGCAGGGCAGGATGAGGCAGGGCCAGACAAGGCAGGGCCAGACGAGGCAGGACTGGACAAGTTGGGGCAGGATGAGGTGGGGCCCACTGAGGCAGGACAGGAGGAGGCAGGGCCGGATGAGGCACAGCCAGATGAGGCAGGGCAGGCAGGGCCAGATATCTCTGCACAGGTACAGAACTGCCTGGACCAGCCACTGCTGCTCTGCCTGGACGTGACCCCGGCCGCTCCGACACTGGATTAACTCTTGCCTCTTGCCCGTGCCGCCTCTCCGGGAGGCACCAGGCAGTGTGAGCTCTGTATCCACAATCGCTCACACAGTAGTTAATATTGAAGAAGCACTGTAATTGGGGAGGCTGCGGGTCGCAGGGAGTGGATATTCCTTATATGACATTTGAACATGAACCATCACAGGAATGGGTTAATGTGAATAAACCCCGGGGTAGCCAGGCGGTCACCGCGCTCGGCAGGCCCGTCCCGGGAATGAGTGACGATGTTTGGGTAGTTTGATGGCCATGAAACGATGTGTCATGTAGCGCCAGCCGGCGCGGCGGCCGTCAGGCCGCCTGTCACCGTCCTCCAGAGCAATCCACACGCGTGATGCGTAGGGCAGTGGAAGCAGTCGGTAATCTCCTGCGAGCCAGGGCGGGTAATCAGCACCACGTGCCGTGCTGGCCTTGGGCACGCCAGTCCCAGCACCGTCCTGAGTGATTCCAGAGGCTCACGGGTTGTTTAACAACGAATTCCCACTCCTGGCGTGTCCAAACCCAAGTGCCCAGTGTCCCCACCACACACCAGTACGGCCGGTGGGGACTGGTGGGTGCATCGGGTTGCCCGGGAAGGAAGGAGCCGATAATCGGGACTGGTTTCACACTCGCTCCTCATCATAGCAGTGCCAGTACACCGCGAGACGGAGACCCCCGGCCGGTAATAACCCGGCTGGCCCCTGGCCGGGGCCCGCTGACGTGGGGTGGGGGCAGGAGGGCGTCTGGGCCAACCCCAGTGCCCGCGGCCACAGGGCCACCCGCCGGGTTGTCCTCTAGCCGCAGTGTGGTGCCTGTGCGGTGCGGTGCGGTGCCGTGTGGTGCGGAGGCAGTGCCGTGACGGTGCAGTGCGGTGTGGTGCCGGTGCCGTGCGGTGCTGGTGCAGTGCGGTGCCTGTGCGGTGGGGTGTGGTGCCGTGCGTTGCCTGTGCAGTGCCGTGCTGTGCGGTGCCGTGCAGTGCGGTGCCTGTGCCGTGCGGTGCGGTGCCGGTGCCGGTGCCTGTGCAGTGCGGTGCGGTGCCGGTGCGGTGCCGTGCGGTGCGGTGCCGGTGCCTGTGCAGTGCGGTGCCGGTGCCTGTGCGGTGCGGTGCCGTGCGGTGCCGGTGCCAGGCGCGTGGTGGCGCCTTTTCCCGCAGGATCGCCGGCAGAGCTGCGGGCAGAGCGCGCCGCCGGCCCGGGCCTCATCCTGCGGGGTGCTGCGGGGGCTGCGGGGCTGCAGCCTCACCCTGTGGGGTGCTGCGGGGGCTGCGGGGCTGGAGCCTCATCCTGCGGGGTGCTGCGGGGGCTGCGGGGCTGCAGCCTCACCCTGCGGGGCCCGGCCTCAGCTTGCGGGCGCTGCGGGGCCGGTGCTGCGGGTCCAAGGCCCGGCTGCCGCGGGTGCCTGGTGCGAGCGTGTGCCTGCCTCCCCGCACGCCGGGCAGCGCCGCAGCCCGCGGGGGCGCGGGGTGACACACAGACCGCGGGCGCCTCGTGCCCCGCAGCTCCCCGGGCAGAGGCTGCGGGGGTCGCAGTGCCCGCACTGCGAGGCCGGAGCTCCGGACACCAGCGGCATCACCTCCCTGTGTCACGCAGCTGTCACCTGCCTTCTGCGGGATGCTGTGGGCATCTGTTGCGCCCCGTTCCGCGCTACGTGAGCTGTCTCAGCGTCACCCACCGAGGCCCCAGCGCTGCCATCCCACGCCTTGAGCCGCTGCAGAGGCACGCTGTGCTGCGCTGGCGCTGGAGCTGCCTCCACCCCGTTCAGCCAAGGATGCCACCACGCCCGCCCCACTCCCCACGGGAGCGTCCCCTGCCCACCAGCCCCGAGCTCTGGGCTGCCCCCGCGCCTGGGGCTGGGGAAGAGGGATGCTGGAGCAGAGACTGCAGCACGGGTGGTGGGCTGGGCGGGCTGCCCTGTCTCCACTCCCCCTGCCCAAAGGTGCTGAGCAGCATGGAAACAGCAGTACCTTCCCCTTCTCACTCATCCCAACTTCAGCCACGCTTACATATTGCCGAGGGTCTAAGATGATGTCATTAACGATTCCCAGGGGTCTAAGATGATGTCATTAGTGCTTATGCAGGCGCAGGTGCTGTGCAGAGGCAATCGCTGGGCTCTCAGGGTGGTGGCTGGTCCCACTTCCCAGCAGCTGGTTAAAGTGCCTCAGACCATTCTGGCAGAAGTTACTTTCCAGAGATACCCCAGTGCTGAAGCTGGTGTGAGGGTGTATGGAGATGCAGCAGCTCATTCCTGCAGCTCATTCCTGCACAAACACCAGCAAAATCTGCCATTGCCCCCTGCATGTCACCAGCACATCGTGCCCTGACTCTGCATCCCCCCCCTGCCCCCGTTGCCATCCTGGACCACACGTCCTGCAGTGCAGTGGCTTTGGAAATGATGCTCCGTCATCTCTCCAGAGCACTGAGGATTCTTGCTGGTTGCCCAAATCACAGAATCACAGAATCACAGGGGTTGGGTGGGACCTCCAGAGCCCCTGGGGTCCAACCCCCTGCCCAAGCAGGGTCCCTAGGACAGGGCACACGTCTGTGTCCAGACGGGGCTGGAATCTCTCCAGAGAAGGAGACTCCACACCCCCTGGGCAGCCTGTCCCAGGGCTCCCTCACCCTCACTGGGAAGAAGTTCTTCCCCACATTGGGGGGGAACTCCCTGTGCTCCAACTTGAGCCCATCGCCCCTTGTCCTGTCCCCACAGACACTGAAAAGGGGCTGCCCATGTCCCCCTGCATCCCATACTTCAGATATTGATAAACATTAATAAGGTCCCCCCTTAGTCTTCTCTCCAGGCTGAACAGTCCCAGCTCGCTCAGCTGGTCCATCTAAGGTGTGATCCCCACCCTGCAGAGCCTGGCTGGAGGGGAAGAAGCTGATGACCCTGAGGACAGAATCACCGAGGTGTTTGCAAAGACCTTGGAGCGCTGTGAGTCGCGGTGCCAGGAGAGCAGTCAGACACCACAGCAGTTTCAGGACTGGGAGGAGTTCGTGGCTCTCAGCTGCACAGCCCCAGGTAAAACTATTCCACAACAGGCCGGGTTCTCCAAGACCAGAAAGGGGTTTGATCTGTAGGTGACTGGGCCGTTAATTTGGGCAGGCCTTACCCCTGCTGCTGCAGTCCCCAGTGCCAGGGCAGGAGTGCCTGGAGAGGGTCATTTGCACCTGAATAAAGGCACAGCAGGAATTAACGAGTCAGATCTTGGTTTAAATGTCATCAGCTGCACGAGGATGCTGTGGAGCCTGTGAATACTCCCAACCCAGCACCCGGCTGAAGCCAGCCGCGGGGTTGAGAGCCCTGGTGCTCCCTTTACTTCTTGGCAGTGCTGGAAATCAGGGAATTGTTGACAGCAGATCTCTTATATACATCTGAACAGATTTGTTTACCTCTTTCTTAATCACTTTCCTTAATTAAAGTGAGCGTGATTTAGGCACCTAGCTCCTTGTATGCCTGTGGAAATGTTTTCCTTTAAACACAGCGCTCGCTCGGTGCTGGGGACTGCCAACACGGTGCCTGGTTTCCTGAAGTTAAACAGAAGTGTTCAGGAGCCCTTCTCCCCCTTCTCCTCCCCTCTGGGTCCCCGATCAGTGCTGGGTCTCCTGGAGGAGTGGCTGAACGCTCAGGCAGGGCTGGAGGATCCAGGCACCACACCACTGCCTGCCATGTTCTGTGTTTTCCAGGAGAAGCAAGAGAAGGGTCCTGCCCAACAGCCCCACTGACCACCAGTTCCGCACCAGACAGCACAAACTGGAGGGGTCTGGGAAGTGCCCCCACCTCGTGGGTGGGAGGAGGGCTGAGGAACGAACACAGGGCTATTCTGTGGGAGCCCATCAAACCCCAGTGAGCTCCTGATAAATCCCCGCTCTGCTCTGAGCCCAGAACCCAGGAATAAAATGATCTCTCCATCCTTTAAAGATGCTGGTACCTGTGGGGGACTGAATAACCCCCTAAGCAGCACAGAGCAGCTGCCTGAGGAACTCAGCCGTGCCGCCCTGAGTTCCCTCTCCGGGAGGGCCTGGGGTTAGCTGGGGGGCTGGAGGCCTCTGCAGCAGGTTTGCCAACGTGCCATCATGGCAGAGGGGCCTCAGCCGGGCAGGGGGAGAGCGGAAATGCAGAGCCACAAGTACAGAGCATGAAAAAGCCCTTAATTTCTCCCCGAGCATCAGCAGGCGCGTGGGAGGGGAGGGGGAGTGTGTGCACTGAGTCACTGCACAGAGTTCCGTGTGTTTGGGGGTTATTTTAATTACCCACACCGGTGGTTTTCAGGAAATCTCCCACCTTTGTGCCCCCCTGGGTGCCAGCATCAGTGGGAGGCAGGGGTTGGCATCGCTGCTTTCCCAGCCTGTGCTCCCAGGCGCAACCCACCTCCTCCCCTGGCCCACGGCATGAGTGCTCCCGGCAGGGCTGCCCAGGAGACTGGTCCTTCCCGTGCTGGAGGTTTGCCCTGAAGGCGAGGTGACAGGTCCAGTGTCTGATTAGCTGGCCACAGGCACCTTTCCATACGTGGATTTAAGACAAGTCTGCGTTTAGGGGTGGTCTTAGGCCATTCCTGTGTGTGCAGGGTGTGTGACAAAGGCTGCAGGGTGCAGGAGATGCCGGCGTGGCGAAGGCTCTGGGGGAAGCACCGTGTGTCTGTGGCATCCCAGCTCTGGGCAGCAGCATCCCGACTGTGGCTGAATTCCCCAGGGACCCCCAGAGGAGCCGCTTCCCCGGCAGCAGACACGCTGCTTCGTTCGAGGGGCTGCGAACGAGTGTGCCCGGCTCTTCCCTGGGCTCACCCAGCACACCCGGCTCTGCTCGGTGCTGCCAGGACTGGCTGTCAGCCTGAGGCCCAAGCTGTGATACCCCAGGTCAGGGGAGTGGGAGGTGGGTGCACCAGCACCCTCAGGAGCCGAAACTTGGCCTGTGGAACCAGGACAATCCTGCAAGTCCCTTTTCTCGCCCTGCACAGGCGGTGCAGACCAGCACCCCGGCTGCAGCAGGACCTGCGCTGCTCCAGAGGGGCCGGTTCCCATGGGACAATCCCTGCCCGCTCGCAGAGCTGCCCTGGGCTCCCTTGGGGAGGGGGAGGCTCTGGTGGGGAGGGGGCTGCCGGTTTCCATGGCACCATCTGATGCTGCCCCGTGTTGGCTTCCCGCAGAAATCTGCCAGGACGCGCCCCACTCCCCAGCCCAGAGCCCAGCACCCGGCTCAGCCGTGCTCACGATGCTCCTCCGCCTCCCAGAGCCCGGCATGTCACACCCGGAGCCGCTGCCCTCCACCAGCTCCGTGCCGTCTCCGTCGGGGCTCGCCGGCAGCCTGGCCCCCTCCCCAGCCCCCCGCCGGCAGGAACCGGGTGCTGGCTGCCCATGGGAGCCGCTGCCAGCAGCGTCCCAGTGTAAAACCCACGTGCCATCTGGTGAGTAGGTGCGGCAGCATCCGAGCGGGGCGGTGGGCAGCGCGGAGCCTGCGGGAGGAAGGATTCGCGCCCGGAATACCAGCGCGGCGCTGTCCCGAGCCTGTGCGCATATGGCAGGGGAGAGGCACCGCCGTGACTCACCGAGCAGCGCGGTAAAAATAGGCTCTGCTCCTGCGTAAGGGGAAGAGCAGGTACTAATTAAGCTGGGTGCTCGCCGTGGCGCGGGGGGGATGGGGGGGGGGCTGCGGGAGGGGGGCGGCGGGCAGGGGCTGGCTCCCGGGAGCGAAGAGATGCTCCCAGCACCGGCGTGTGGAGAGAGGGGCTGGGGAACCCGGCCCCAGTTCTGCTGGGTATCTCTGGATGTTTTGGGTGCTGCCCGTGGCACACAGGCATCCCAGCGGGCGCCTCTCTACCCTGCTGCTCCTCAGGAATCAGATTAATTTCAGAAATGGTGCTGTAACTATTTTCCTGCCTCAGGGACCATTTGTTTTAACATCATTAAAGGTTTTTATGTGACACTGCGCTGACATTTGATGTGAATAAATTAAGGGGATTAGTATAAACCCATGCTCTTTCTTCCTGGACTTGCCATGTGTCTGTGTGCCCGGATGTGTGGGAAGGTCTGTGCCAAGGTGTCTGTGTGTCCAGGGATGGGACAGCCGTGGGGCAGCTCCTGCACACACTAAGGACCCCATGAGGGGGAAAGGTCTGAAACTGGGACTCCATCGCCCCATCCCACCTCCTCCCTGCCTGTTCCACGTGCCCTGGGCCTGCTGATGGCACAGAACCCAGCATTTCCCTAGTGCACCCAGAGAGACGCGGCAGGACCAGCTCTGGCACATTCAGTGCTGCCTGGGACCCAAAACCAGACCATGAGAAGGCCAACTGCATCCCAGGCTGCATAGAGAGAGGGGATTCTGCCCCTCTGCTCTGAGGAGACCTCACCTGGATACTGCATCCAGCTCTGGAGCCCGCAGCACAAGAAGGACATGGACCTGTTGGAGGGTGTCCAGAGGAGGACACAAACGTGACCCAAGGGCTGGAGCAGCTCTGCTGTGAAGCCAGGCTGGGAGAGCTGGGCTGGGTCAGCCTGGAGAAGAGAAGGGGGGAAGCTCCAGGAGGACCTTACAGCCCCTTCCAGTCCCTGAGAGGTGCCTGTAGGAAAGCTGGGGAAGAACTGTTCCCGACGGCTTGGAGTGATAGAACGACAGGGGATGGTTTTAAACTGGAAAAGGGGACATTAAAGTTGGGTGTTAGGGAAAAGTTCTTCAACATGAGAGTGATGAGACACTGGCACCAGTTGCCCAGAGAGGTGGTGGAAGCCCCATCCCAGGAGACATCCAAGGTCAGGCTTGATGGGGCTCTGAGCGACCTGCTCTAGTGAAGATATCCCTGCTCACTGCAGGGTGGGGCTGGATGGGCTGTGAAGGTCCCTTCCAGCACACACATCCTGTGATTCTGTGATTATTTACTTCAGACTCCATGGCTGGAGCTGCTGTAGTGCCCTCAGCCCCTGGCAGATGGTGAGAGGAAGCTGTTTGTATAGAGAGGAGCTGCACCGTTCAAGCCTGGAGTGAACTGCAACCTGAATGTAACCTGGACTCAGACTTCAAGTAAAAAGTGTTAAAACTTCATTGTCCAAAGGAATATCCAACACCCATCGTGTTTGGCTCCTGGGATGAGGACCAGCAGATTGCACCAGCGGGGATGTCACTGCCTGGGCAGCCTCTGGCTGCAGCATCGCCCAGGTCCTCTGGAAAGGCATAGTGCTCATGCTGCTCCTCAGCACTGCTCCATGGCCCTGCTCCATGGCACTGCTCCATGGCCCTGCTCCATGGCACTGCTCCCTGACACTGGCACTGCTCCCTTACACTGCTCCATGGCACTGCTCTGTTTCACTGCTCCACTTTTCTGCTCCATCATATCACTCCGTTTCCTGTGGCCCCACCATCCCAGGCTGCAGTGTACCTGCCTTGTGCACATCACTGAGGCTGGGAGGGGAATTGAAAAGCAGCAGAAGGTGTGTTAAAAGGTGACATGGTGATGTTTAGCAGGGACACGTGCTGGCAAATGTGGGATGAATATTTTACAGCAGCAGGACCTCCAGGGGTTTGGCACTACGGGTTTCCACAGGCCGTGGATGTTACCCCACAGGTGATGTAAGAGACCTTACAGGTGGTGTAAGGTCTCCTTGGGCAGAGGAGAGTGGGGCTGGGACACGGCACCAGGGTGCAGGGAGCTGTTCAAGGGGAAGGTCAAGCAGGGGACAGGCTGTGACGTCAGGCAGAGGCTTCCCCAGCTTTGGTACTGGCAGGGGAAGCGGGGGCAGCCAGCTCGGGGGCTGGGGCTGCAGGGGCTGGGGCACAGGGTTCAGCGGTGCAGGGGTGCAGGATGCAGGGTCCAGGATGCAGGATGCAGGGTCCAGGGTGCAGGATAGAAGGTGCAGGATACAGGGGTGCAGGGCACAGGGTATGGGCAGCTCTGCCAGGCCACATCCGGAGCCAGAAAGCCCGTGTGGCAGCTGACAGGACGGTGTCCTGCATCCCGTGGAGGGATGCTGAGCGGTCCTGTGCCAGGGCTGCCAGCCCAGCACGTCCTGCCTGGCCCCTGGCCCCACGGCACAGTGCAGGATGGTGGCTGCTGGGAGGGGATCTCAGCTGATACTGAAGCCCAGAGAGGAGGGGCGCAGGAAGAGCTCGTCAGCGTTCCTCCTGTCATCTCACACTTGTACGGCGAAGTACTGTTAATACCAACCTAAAAGCTTTGGTTGTCAGTCACTGCTCTTTCTTTGTAAATGTTACTGGTTTCATAAATAAATCAGAACCTGCAGACCCTGGGTTTTCAGAAACTTGAATGCTTTTGTTAAAATTGTATGAAGCAAATTCACAAACACATGATTTATATTATCTCAGCACAGCACAGGAGATGATAGAATATACTATTTAAATTAACTCCTCTCCCAACAAATGAAATCAATTCTGTTCTTGGGTTACTTTTCATCTGCCTTTTGTCTTGTTGCTGAATCTTTTCTATTTCTTTCACTCATTCATCTATTGTGCCCTTTCCTTGATCTGATAGCATTAAACATATAATTAAGTCATAAAGGAGGGAACTGATGAGTATAGCAGATGGTAATTGCTTCCTACATTTGAATGAAATGATATGCATTGCTACAATTTACAGCTCTTGCCTCATATTTTATTCAGGAACCTTTTATCTCTTTTCCTGCAGAATTATTCTGCAATAAATTTAGACATCTTATCAATAGCTGGTGTGATAGTAGCAGGAACCGGGGAAAACTGAACTTTGTGTATCTTAATGTTTAAAATAATTTCCTACAGTAATTGAATTATCTCCCAGCAAACACCCTACACAGAGCCGGGCTCACTGGGCTGCTTCCCCTCCCAGAGCTCACCCCTGATTAAAGGCAGACATCGGATCGTCTAATTACAACTTGTCGAACTCGGAGGGGCTGGGGAACTGGCAGAGCCGCTCTTCTGTGGATGAGCTTCATCCTTCCAGGCTCTGAGGCTTTGCTGAGCCCAGGGAGCCGGAAGAAGGCTGATGGGGACACAGGGAAAGCCGGGTGTCTCTGTGGTGGTTCCAGCGGTGCTGAGGCAGTTCCTGGCATGTTCCCTATTCCTCCACGCTTCCAATGGGGGAAAAAAGTTTTAAAAAAAGTTCAATTTTCTTTCCTCTGCAGCCTGAGCCCTTGGGATGGCTCAGATTTCTGAGGGGCCCCGCCAGGGCTTTGCAGGCAGCGGGACGATGCCCGGCCGGGCACAGGCAGGAGGATGCCGGAGCATCTGCTGCTGCTGAGGCACGTGGCTCTTCCAGCATGGCCCTTCCAGCATGGCCCTTCCAGAAAGCCTCCAGTAAACTGGATTTCTTTTCCCACCTGGTTCCTGGGAGGGAGAGAACGTGTCCCTCACCAGGAAACGAGCAGGCATGTGGCAGGAGGACACAAGTGGAGGAGAAGAGGGATGTTTGGGGAAAGCATCCACCTCTCAGTACGGTTTGTTACAGAGCCAGCGGGCCTGGGAGAGGCTCCGGAGCACACACGGCTCGGCTGGGTATCCAGGTGCACAGACTGGCAGAAAGAAGAGGTGTATCAGGAGTTAACGTTGTGGTTTTAAGTCTCAGTCAGGACTGAGAGTCCTGGTTTCTATTCTGTTTCTTACTTTTTACTCAGTTTCTTAGTTGTTACTGAAAGGTTTTTAGTGTCCCAGATTTTGTCCTGTGTCTCAGGCTCCATTCGCTGCCACCACTTTGGCCTCAGTAATGAGGAGCACAGCTGACTGCGCTCCTGGGCTGAGCCTGCTGCAGCTCCACGTCCATCCCAGGCCCCGGAGCGCTTCCCTTTGCCCCCTGGATCCCCGCAAAGGGCGGCAGCAACACCCCCACCCCTGCCAAGCTGCAGCATTGCCCACTCGGAGCCGAAATCTCCCACCCGCCGGTAACTCGGAGCCGCAGCCCGAGGCTGCTCTGCAGGGCGGGCAGCCCGGGCTCGGTGCCAGCGCGGGGGCAGTGCCGGGGCTGCGGCTGCCTGAGCAGGAGGTGCCGGCTGCCCCCTCACCCAGCCTGGGGCCCCCACACGCGCCCTCCTTCCACCTGTCCCCTCACCACTAGCTGAGGCCTGGGGACTCGCCTTCCCGGGGCCCGGGAGCGGCCCATGGCAGCGGGAAGTGAAATGCTGGCACAGAGCTGTCACTGGGGTCTTGTGTGCTGTGTGTGGGTCTCGGGGGGCTCTGCCCCGGGACAACAGCACCGGGGTGTGTCACAGCACCAGTGGCAGCGGGTCCCTGGCTCGTGGCCCCGCTTCTCAGGGATGCCCACACCTCCCCACGCCGTGCCCAGGCCCAGGCCAGTTTCTGCCCTCCTGCTCCTCCAGCACCGCCCTCAACACCTCGGAATTTTCCAGGGAAAAGTACTCTCCCTTTCCCTTCTCATGGGTGATGGAGAGGAAGTCACATCCCTGTCTGCGAGACTGGCCAGCCGTAAAACTACACAGGGGGAAAATCCCACCATGGGGAAGCTCTGCAGCTGACTGAGGATCCCCCCCCTGCCCAGGGAGCAGGATTGCTCCCTGCAGCCAGACTAATCCCAGGGAGCAATAAGGCACCCGACACTTCTCAGGGCGGGAATGGATGTGGCCACACATGGTCGTGTTCTTTTCATCACAGGAGATTGTTATAACAGTGCAGAACACAGCAATATTGGCCAGAAACTGCCCTGTATGTCATTCCCCACCACCTGTTTTATTAGGTTAAAGGCGTGATGGAGAGGAGTGACTTCACTGCGGCCGGACTGCCGGGGAGCACGGGCAAAGGTCACGCTGCTATTACACCTGCCTGTGCACCTGCAGAATGGATGGGGCTTTGGGCACACGTGTTCCTGAGACCTGACACAGGAGCAGCCAAATCTGGGTTAAACATCTCCCCAAACGAGTGCCTGGCACGGTGATTCCCAGCACAGGGCAGGGGCTGGCTGAGGGGGCTCGGGGCTGGCCGGCCTGGTGGGATGGGGCTGGGGAAACACCCCCCCAGGGACTGGCAGGGGGTGGTGGGGATTTGCTGTCAGACTCTGAGTGTGGCCGTAGCTGCGTGGCTGGAGCCAAGGGGCTGCCTGGCAGACCCAGCCCGTGTCCCTGTCCCGTGCTGAAGCTGAGGTGGGAAAGCTGCTGGGTGTCTGGAAGCTTGTGGCTGCTCGGGGCCGGGACACAGACCGGGCAGGGGGTCGGCTTTACCTCGCCGTGCTGTGCCACAGTCTCACAGGTGGGAAGAGGCCAGGCCAGGCCCCACAGAGCACGTCTGTCTGGGGGACATGATAGTTACTCATGTCCTACTCTGCCTATTTAGCCACCCATAGGTCCATAGCAACTGATGCTCTAAGCATCTGTCCCTCCAGGCGAAGTTTTGGGAAGGGTCTTTGCCAGGGTGCCAAGTCAGGGCATTATGGAGCCCGTGTGCCCTGAGCTCATGTGGCAGCAGGAGAACCAGCGGGGATCCCACAAGGCATCCTAAGCCCTCACTGCTCCCTGTCTGCGGGGGAGGGCAAGGAAGAGCTGTCAGTAATCATGTTATAGACCTGTGACTCCTGCCCTTATTAGTTTTAATAAAGAGCCACTGCTCCCTCAGCTTGCTTGGGAAATTGTCACCTCTCAGCAAGGCAGACGACAAACACAGGGGCCACTGGCAGCGGCGCGGTGCAAGCCCCTCGTGATGGTTACTGGGAGCCAAGAGTTGCCTGTTTCCCCGCAGCCTCCCTGAGATTCAGCTCTTTGGAAGGGGCTTGTGAGGATGCGCTGAGGCTGTGTGCTTGGGCAGGCACAGACCACCCCCCCCGGGACCCTGGTCCTGCAGGAGGACAGTGTGTGTCCTCCTCTCCCTGGAGCATCTTCCCTTGCTGAGAGCACAGCCAGGCCCTGGGGATGGTGAAGGTTTTGTGACCAGTGATCTGACAAGCTGTCCCCATAGCCAGGGTTGTGTGACACACATTGCCACGTCCTCACCTGAAAATGGGACAGTTGGGAAGGGCTGTGACAGCCTTTGGCCCTCCCCTGGCTCCCCCTGGTTTGGGGAAGGCAGGAACAGCACAAAGAGGGTGGTAGGATCACAGTTCTGTGTGTACCTGGTGCTCTCTGTGTCTGCAGCTGGCACATGCTGGGTTTGCCCTGGCTCCTGCTCTAAGAGGGAGAGCTGCTCCAGCACAAGGGCAGGGATGGGGAGGAATGGCCGGGATGGGGCTGTGCCGGATGGGGGCAGCCCCAGGAAGGCCTGGGGGGACCCATGGCGCAGGTGCCCATGCAGGGGGATGGGCCTGTGGCAGCCCGGAGCAGGGACCATGCAGGGCAGAGGACACACCAGGAGCATTCCCAGTAAATATCGGTTTCATCAGAAATGAACTCCTGGGGAGCACCAGCATCCACTGGTTTGCTCCAGTGGACATGACCAGCCGGGAAGCTGCATGCCATGGTGTGAGCTCATCCCCAGGACCCTGCCAGCGAGCCAGGATGGGTGCCAGAGCCGTCCCTGCGCCGTCACACAGCCGCTGCCACGCCGGTGGAGTCCCACATGGCACAGGTGACTCCAGCATCTCACCCAACGCAACTTCTTAACCTCCAGCTGAGGAAAAGAATCCAGTCGTGAGCGGAGATAACGCTGTCTGCAGGGAAAGGAAAGGAGGAGGCTGAACAGTGCTGGTTTGGGGAGCTGATGGGCCGAACTGAGAGCTGTGTGTGGCTGGGCTGCTATTGATGCTCGAGAGTTCCCAATTGCTGGTAATAGACTGGGGAACAAAGATAATGTGTTTGATCGATCAGCATGGACAAATTTCATTTAGGGGATCAATAACAGTTTATACTTGGCGGAGCGGAGGGACCACGTTTATTTTTCCCTTTGATTGAATAAATGTTTTCAATGAGACTGGGAATGTAAAGCAATCCTGGCCGGCCCGGAACGTGAGGCACGGGTTGCTGCCTGTTCCTGGGAGCAGGGTGTGTTTAAACACACACACAGCGCTGTGGATAGCCAGGGGCTGCGGCCGCCGAAGGAAACTAATGTGCAGTTTATTAAAACAGAAGAGGTGGAAGGCGCAGGGGCTGGTTTTCCTGACCCCCAGCCATGTGAAATACCAGAAAGAGACATCACTCGGGCGTATTTTTCAAGGGTGGGTAGAAAAGGGAAGGGTTTTTTTTTTCTCCTGGGTTTTTTTCCCTCTCAAGCATGATGCCTTCCAGCCTGCGGGAAGACACGTAGGAGGGTAAACACGCAGGAGAAAACAGCCACGTCTCCACCAGCATATGTTGCCTCTTCGCCAAGCAGCCACCACGTCCCCACGCGCTCCTGGGCAGCGGGGGGTTGGAGAGTCCAGGCAGGGGCTGTGCAGGGAGGGTTTGGCTGCTGGTACCACATGGCCCTGGCATCACCCCGGCATGGCCCTGGGGCTCAGGCGTGGGGAGGGTTTGGCTGCTGGTACCACATGGCTCTGGCATCACCCTGGCATTGCCACAGGGCCCAGGCACTCCAGCCCTTGGCGTGGGCTCTGTTGCCCACGGGATCTCGTGCCAGCCAGGAACGCACAGCCAGCCCTTCAGCACTGCTGTGGCAGGTTGAGGGGGCCACAGGTACCTGCAGCCCTTGCATGGGCTCCTCCCATCAAAGGGGTCACTCCAGCAATGTGGTGACATCCCACCTTGCCCACCCTCCCCATTGCCAGCTGGGCACCAGCTCAAAACCATCCCACCCCCCCCCCCCCAGCAGTGGGTGCCCCAGGATCTTCAAAATCCCCCCGGTTCCCCCCATGGAGCAGACCCACCCTGTGGTGGAGCAGCAGAGCCATTCCCAGCCCCTCAGCCAGCCCCTGGGGGAACCATCCCTCCCTGCCCCCTGCGCTGCCCACCCTCCCGGGGCTGGGGGCACAGGGCACTGTCCTGGGGGATCCTACGGATGCCACCAGAGGACAGCTGGCGTGTCACGGGCCCAGAGGTTCACCCTTACCCAGAGACAGCTGCGGGTCTCAGGGGCTTTGGATTCTGCAAGTGGAGCTTTTAATTAGCGGGGAGGAGCGTGGCAGCCGCAGCGCCCGGCGAGCAGGCACTTCTCCTCTCAAGGTGAGAGCGGATGCTCTGCAGAGCCTGCGACGGCTGCGCATCGTCCCTGCCAGGCCTGCCTCCCTCAGCAGTGTGCCGTGGTCCAGGGAAAGGGTTCATGGGCAGGGGACTGTTACACTACATCCTTCAGGATCCCAAGTAACGCTGACTTTGGCTGTCCTGCCCAGGGAGTTCTCATCTTGCTCCTCATAGGTTTGGGGTTCCGACCAGAGGAAGACTCGCAGCGATCGCCTTGTCTTGGGATGCTGCCAGACCCCACTGACTGAGCACCAACGCTGAGCAGGGCTTCTGGGATGCTGCTTCCGCAGGGCAGCTCCGCTCTCTGTGGGTGTCGTTCCCAATGCAGAACTCCTATCCTCCCCCCACCCCTTTTTGTTGCTGTGGTTTATGAACTCCCCGTACGAGAGGCTTAAGATGGAATTTGGCTGGTGGCAGACAGTAATTAAGTTCCAGATGACGCAGATGATAACTTTCCCTTGCAATATGGAGCAAATGCCAATAATAAATGCAGCTAGTTTCTAGCTCCAGATGCATCAGATTGTTTCGTTAGCTGACTTGCTCATCAAGGCGAGAGAGCTGAAATAGAGAGACGCCTGTTTCCGAGAGGGATCTGTGGCCCCGTGACTATTTTAGGCACGCAGCTTGGGATTGTTTAAAATGCATATTGTCTGTGTACATTTCAATAAGGCAAATGCCAAGTGCGGGTGCCGTAGGGCTCCTTGTATGTCAGATGATTAAGTCTTCAAGACTCGCAGCCGCGGGGTCGTTATCGATGGTACTTCCAGGTCACGGTGTGCGCAGCGGAGTTGGAGGCGATGCTTGACCTTCTGACAGCCCCGCGGGGTGACCGCCCTGCGCCACACACAAATAACCCCTTCTCGTTTGTTTTTGTGAGGGGTATTTATTTAAAAATGCAAATATATTATAACATATGTGACTTAAGGATATTCAGCAGGGAAAGCGGAACGCGTCTCCTCCCCGTTCCTTTCCCCCAGTGGGTTTCCAAGCGAAGTGCTTAATGGGGGGAGAGGGAAGAGATGGAATAAATAATAATGATAATGAAGATGGAGATCACTCACCTTGTTCTCTTTGCGATTGCCTGGTGCCTTTTTGCCAATGACATCCTCTATGCAATGCTGAATGAAGTTTGTGATGTTAACAAACAACAAACTGCTTGTCAGCTTGGTTTCATCCCGTGCCTGGTGCCTGGCACAAGGAGAATGAATATATGACCTTGTTTTATCCATAATGTACCGTAGCACAGGATATTGGGAAGCTTTCAGGAGTCTCTCTTTCGCCTTCAATAAGCTGTAAGCCCAGACATTTACAGCCCTGCCTCTTGCGCCCTGTGCTGACCTGACTCCAGTGCAGAAGCCACTGCCTGGCTTTATTTTCATCCTTGCAGGAAGAGGAGCTGTTTATAAAACTCAACAAGCATAAAACTGTACGCTTCAGGATTATAAATAGCATTTGAAAAGGTTTGGAGATTGCACACACCCCCCCCCCCGCCTGAAATCCTACAGGGCAGAATCCTTCCCCCTGGCTGGGGTGAACGAGGGGCTTGGGTCAAGAGGGGCAGACAGAGCTTTGGGATGCGGCTGGTGATAACTCAGTACATCAGTGGCAATGGGATCTGATGGTGCTCAGCTCCCTTTCAGCACCTGATCAGCAAGCACTTGATTGTTCCAGGTTGTGTAACTGCAGTGGTGCTGAGCTGGGGCCCTGCATTCGCCAGTGCTGCCGTTTCCTGCGTGGGCAGCAGCGGGGGTCTCCTCACAAGCCAGACCAGCCCTGGTGCTAATGCCTGGCAAGGCGTTTAGGGTGATGTCTGAGTCCTAAGGGGCACTGAGCAGGTAGAGGATGAAGTATAGAGCTGTGTATGCACACAGTCACATGGGTGTTCAGCACTGGGATGCTGAGGCTGCAGGGACCAGATGCACGAACACCCGTGAAGGGATCAGAGGAGTTAACGTCACATCACGATGGGGTGATCGCAGCCCAAACAGCCCCGTCAGTGTGCAGCCATGCATCCCCCCTGGTCCCAGCTGCAGGACTGGCATCCTCATTGCCACGGCGTGGGGGATTTCGCTGTAATTTGGATGGGGCCAGGAGCTCCCCTTCGCTCAGTCACTAGTGGGTGTGCCGGTGCCGCAGCGGTCACTGTTGGGTAACAGCAGGGCTCGGGCTGGGAGAAGACAGCGAGTATGGCAGGACCCCGTGCAGGGTCTCCTGCTCTTGCAGAAGACGTGGCTTCCCTCTGGGTCTGTAAAGAACAGGGCGCTGAAGAAGTTTGGGAAGGGGAGCGCTGTCTCCATACCCCGCGCACCCATGGGTTGGCTGTGGCTGTGTAAGACTTTCGTGCAGCAGATGGTGTGCTATTTCAGAACACGCAGCCTTATTTCTGGTCCATTCTCCTCCGTGGCTCTCAGCAGTGTTTTTACATATTCATCAGAGCAGTGGGAGCTGCTGCTGCTGACACTTGTCTTACGTGGCGAGCATGTGTCACGGCTGTGTTGTGTTGCATCCGCGCTGACGGCGAGCGGAGCGCGGAGAGGTGTTCCTGCTGCGGCACCTCTTCCCTCGCGCGAGGTCATGTCCAGAAGGCACCCTGCCAGGGGAGCCGGCTGCACGGCTCTGCCAGCGTCCTCTGAGCGCCAGCTCCGGCGCCAGCACCGCGTGCCGTGCCGGGAGCGCGAGGCACAGCACGGCACCGCGCACGCACCGGGCAGGGAGCGTGGGTCCTCCGTGCCAGCCTGGCTGTGTTTGTCACAGGGCATCTCCTGCTCCTTCAGAGCCGGTGCAGCGCCAGCAGCCGGTGGTGTATAACGGTGACCGGGCACGGGAGAAGGTGAGACCAAACCAGAGCCCTGCTCCGGGTGCCCATCTGCTGCTGCTGTGGAGAACCTGCTACTTGGGGGCCTCAGCAGCAGGAGGAGCTGTCCCTCCATCAGGGACCAAGAACTGTCCCTCCATCAGGAGACAGGAGCTGTCCCTCCATCAGGGACCAGGAGCTGTCCCTCCATCAGGGACCAAGAACTGTCCCTCCATCAGGAGCCAGGATCTGTCCCTCCATCAGGGACCAGGAGCTGCCCCTCCATCAGGGGATATCATCCCTGGTGACAGCAGGGATCGCCCAGCTCTTTGCTGGGAGCCAGCCCTGCAGGAATCAGGAATGCACAAAGAATCACCCACGTCGGAGGAGTGGGGCCCTCGGTGAGGTCTGTCCACAGACCATGGGAGGGTTTGGGAACAGAGCAGGCTGGAGGCATCGTGTCCTCTTCCGCCCTTGAAGCAGTCCAGGCAACCTCAGGTGTCCACAGAAAGTGGGTGCAGTCCTGGTGGTGTGAGGAGCAGCTCAGTCCTTAGACACCAACAGACCTGAAGCCTCCACAATAGAGCCCTGACATCTGAGGCACCTTGGAGAGCAGCCTACTGAGGTGGGTGGCAGCCACTGTTACAGAGAAGGGATGCAAAGTGCTTGAGGTGGCCCAGGACAATGCTGTGACCACGTTCTTTCACCCAGCGGTCTGTGGTTTGGGTGATGAGAGGTTGGCAGCCACGAGCACCCACAGGCTGTGTGAGCCAGCAGCCCAGCCCCGAGGGGCACGTGCCAGGTCCCGCTTGTACCCATTCACCGCTGGTTTCCGAGCTCTGCCCTCAGCTCTGCCTGTCTGAACCGAGAGGGAACGTGGATCAGGATTGTGTCCTTGCTCAGCCCTGGAAAGTGCTCGAGCTCCTTCCAGCCATGGGGCTCGATGTCGGCGGGAGGAAAGGCCAGAGAGGGTCTTCCTCAGGCACCGCGTGGCCTCCAGCCGCTCCGCAGCCACGCCAGGAAGGATGAGGGCTGTGACTGAGGTCCCCGGGTGGGAAAGGTCTCTCCTCCTGATGCAAGAACGTCCCTTCCTCTGGTGGGGTGGCAGCTGTGTCCCTCAGCCCCCCGTGCAGGCTCAGAGCACTGACAAGGGAGACAGTGGCTGGGAGCGAGGTGCCGCTGTGCCGAGAAGCAGCCGACGTGCCGCTGAGAAGGAGCATCTGCCATTTTGTGGACACTTAGGAAATTGCTGTGACATTTGGGTGACATTTTACTTTGTGCTCTGACCAATTGCCTCTTACCTGGTAGCATCAAGCAACGAGCCTGCTGCCAAGTCGTTAGGAAGGAGCCTGGAGAAAGGGGTGATTCCCCAGGGGGGTGCGCGGGGCGGGACGTGCCAGGTCCCCAGGGGACCAGTGGGGATGTGGGGTGCAGGTTTGTGCCCTGTTCATGTCTCTGGATGTGGGAAGGCGAGGAGCACAGCGGGCAGGCAGGGGCCGTGCTGGTGACCACGTCGCTTGCCGTGCATTCCTGGGGAGCAGCGTTTTCCCACAGCCCGGGGGCGCGGGCTGGCGGGAGGGCTGAGCCTGCTCGGGGCTGAGCAGATGGCCCGGGGAAGAGTCGTTAATTAAGAGCAGGGCTGCGCCGGAGCCTGCTATTTGTGCTCGGGAGGAGGATCTGCAGAACGGCAGAAGCTGGAGGGTCCTTCCTCGCCTGCCAAATAGCAGCGAGCGCGGAGCAGGAGGCGCGCAGCCTGGAGCCGGCTGCTTCCAAACACGAGCTCCTCTCCGAGAGAAAAATGTCACCGTGGCTGAGCAGCTCCTTCCCCCCGCCCGCCGCTCGCTGAGCCCGTGGAGCCGGCTCATGGAAAGGATGGAGGGGGCACCGGGCCACCGGCCGAGGCGTGGGGCTCCCCACGCCCAGGAGTACCGCTGGGACCGGGCCGGGGCTGGCACGGTCACATCCTGCACCCTGGCACCAGGACACATCCAACAGACTGAGGGTGCTTTGACAGGTGGCCCCAATCAAGGAGGTGGCAGCTCGGTGTCCTTGGAGAAGCAGCCGGGGGCTGGTGGCATCGCTGCTGCCCACATCCCCCCTGGCTTCCTCAGCCAGCACCACAGACCTTCGGACAGCCTGGCAAACACAGCCAGGCCATCCAAACCCTGCACCCTCCCCACACCCGGGCCAAACCCCCACACAGGGAGGGCAGCGACCGCCCGCATCCCTGCAAGGGGTGTCCCTGTCCCACCCCCAGAGCCACCCAGCAGCTCCCTTCTTGAACAGCCAGGGGTCTTTGAGGGCTGATCTCAGAACCAGTCGGAAGTCTTCCAGGAGCTGGAAGGAGGTTTAATCCCTGGCTTGATGCGTGAGAAGGACCCCGCGCTCTGATAATGCTCTGAATCACCAGGAATTAAAAAATAGGGTTGTCTACACATTGCTTGGAAATTGTTTACAGCAAGTAATGAACAAAGCAAAGCACGTTGCCGGAGGGCTGGCTGTTGAGACACTGGATCGCATTATTAATTAAAATCCAAGTCAGCTTTTCCCAGCCCGTGTAGCCCGTGGGTATCCAATGTACTGCGCTTGATTGAATCGGGTAGTGGCAGCACAGGCATTTCGTACGCTGTGCTGGAAGGGATAACAAAAATGTAAAGCTGTTTTCTGCTACTTCATTTGAAAAAATATTATTTTGGGGGGCAGGCGTCAGGCGCAGGAGCTGCAGAGCCAGGCAGGAGCCATGCGAGGCGCACGCACCCCCCGGCACGAGGGTTGGAGGGCAGGGTCTGCATCCCCAGCATCCCTCCGGCACGGTGGTGGGGGCAGCAGGAGGCTGTGGGCAGTGGTCCCTGCTTACAGGAAGCACATTAATCTGAGCAGGAGAGATGCTTATGATAAATAAATAATCCTAGAATCCCAGACTGGTCTGGGTGGGGAGGGACCCCAAGGGTCCCAGAGCTCCAACCCCCTGCCACAGGCAGGGACACCAACCTCCAGGCCTGGAGCTACACAAGGTTGCCCAGGGCCCCAGCCAACCTGGCCCTGAACACCCCCAGGGATGGGGCACCCACCCCCTCTCTGGGAAGCCCCTTCCAGCCCCTCACCACTCTCTCTGCAAAGAACTTCCCCCCAGTCTCTCCTCTCCCCCTTCCCTCCTCCAGCTTCACTCCAGCCCCCTTGTCCTGCCAGTCTCTGCCCTTTAACAAGCTGATTCCCCTCCTGTTCCTCTGCTCCCTTCAGGGACGGGGAGGCTGCAGTGAGGTCCCCCCACAGCCTTCTCTTCTCCAGGCTGACCCAGCCCAGCTCCCTCAGCCTCTCTCCGTAGGGGAGCTGCTCCAGCCCCCTGAGCATCCCCGTGGCTCCTCTGACCCCTCTCCAGCAGTTCTACATAAATATATAATAATAAACATTACGATATTACTGTGTTCATTTCTTGTGAGGGGGTCTCATTGCATTTCATTGTATAAAGGCCAGGGGGGACATAAGCTGCCCGCGTTTGAACGCATGCTCACGCTCCCACGGGGTCGGCCCCTCACCAGCTGGAAGGACACAGACCCGTTACCGGACTTCCCGAGGGCGAACGGAGCCGGGAAATGCCGCTGTGTGGCTGTGGGGAGCTCTGCACAGCAGAGCGGGCTGTGGAGCCGCCCCGAACCCGAGCGAGCCCTGTGCTGCCGGCGAGGAAGAGGAGGAGCTGGGGGGATTTCCGGGCACAGACACCAGCCCGGGAGTCGCACCAGCTCTCACCCCGGTCAGTGCAGGGCTGGGCTGCTCTCTGCACTAATTGCTGCCCATCGGCTGCTCCGCACACGCAGGGCTGGGTCACGGGCGAGCCTGGGAGCAGCCGGGCAGTGCGTGGAATCCCGGCGTGACGCTGCATCCCGGGACACGAGCATCACCACGGCTACGCTCTGCTGGCTCCGCGCACTGCGGCTCGCAGCGTGGTGGCGGGGGCACCGGGAGCCCTCCCCAGCCATCCGTAACGCGCACCCGTCTGTGGGCTGTGCAGGGAGGGAGGGCAGGGGGGATGTCCCTGCCTTGCTGCCCACGGCCCTGCAGTGGAAACAGCAGCGAGGAGCATCCCAGCCGCTGCCCGGGCACAGCATGGCTCAGTCACCCCTGCACAGCAGCCCAGCCCCATTCCACAGATCATCCTGCCCTCCAAGGAGAGGTTTCCAGCCCAGCCCTGCATTGCCCCCATCCTTTTCCCAGTGCTGCTGCCGAGCACCAGCAGAGCCAGTCCCACCTCGGCAGGATGCTCCTGTGCCCGGCCGGCTGCTGCCATGTGCCAGAGCATGAGGTCGGTGCTGCCACGGAGCTGCTGCTGGGCCCTGGGCAGCAGGGGCTGCCCAAAACCTCTGCCCCGCTGCTCTCAGGTGTGGGGATGCTCCACGGTGCGTTCTGCTTCCCTCACTAATATTGCTTGGCTGGAGATTTCATTCTCCCCGAAGGGGGAACGCTTCCAAGTTGATTTCTCACCGGTTTTATGTTCCCTTTAATTTGGAAAAACACAGATAAATAGCAGAAGGTGTATTTCGTGTGTGCACAACCGCTCCTCCGACGGCTCATTATTGCCTGTGGAATTAAAATAACACACTGCTGATAATCTTAGCCTGGTTATTGTTCGCGAGCAAGGCGGGCGCTGGCAGAGCGGGGGGTCCTCAGCCCTGCGCAGGCCTGGCTGCAGCAGCCTGGTGCTGAGGGGACAGCTTTTGGGGCTGGGACACCCCTCAGAGCCGGTCACTCCCTCCACACTTGCTGCGATGGGACAGGGACCTGGGGCCAGGGGCTGGGGGCTCGGCCTTAACAGTGTCAGTGAGCACATAGGAAATTACTATTAATTAAGCATTACTTTTAAATTAAGAAGAATGTCTCCCATGTCAGGGCAGCCTCATGCCATGCCAACCGAGCTGCTCCCATGGCTCAGCCCTGCGCTGCTGCATCCCCCCAGGAGCATCACAGCACGGGGGTGCCGGGGTGCCAACAGCGCGGTCCCGGGGGCCACCGATGCCACGCTGCCTTTGGCCCCCACTCCACGGTGAGGGCGTGCTGCCCACATCTCCCTGGGGATACACCAGCCCCACGCTGCTAGGGGTGTGCAGCACCCCTCGACCCCTGTGCTGGTGGGGATCAGCCCCTCTGCTCAGGCCCAGAGCCCCCAGCTGCCGTGGGGCGGGTGGGACCTGCACAGAGACGTGGCAGCAGCTGGAACAGGAGAGAAGGTACCCACCAGAGAGGCACCTCGCAGGGTGTTAGGGCAGCAAATACCAGTGACAACTGCTTTAATTCATCTCCTCTGACATGAATGGGAACTTTCTCCTACCACTGAATATAAATAGAAGTCGGACATAGCATTACTATATGAATAAATGAATTAATCAATCAATGCCAAAAACATACTGTGTAATCAAAAGATTTTTCATGTTAAGATTAATTTAGTGTAATACACGCCTAAATATTACATAAGCCCCCTTGACATTGAATTATACGACCTGGGGATGGGAAGGGGACGGGCTGCGTGGCGCGGGCAGGCGGGACGGAGCCGGGGGAGAGGGTGCCCACCCCGGCAGCTGGTGGCATGGAGATGCTGGCAGCATCCTGCCCAGCATCCGCAGGGTGAGAGGCTGAGTATTGCTGAGGGGCTGGGTGCTGCCCCTCCTCTGGAGGCGGTGGCAGCCGAGGGGTCTCGCTGCTCCCAGAGCCGGTGTGTGAGGCTTCGCCTTCACAAGTTAATTAATCTAATGAGGCAACTTCTCTTGGAGTGTTACGTGTTCTGTGTGCTTTCTCCCAGCAAACGATCACACATCCTAAAAATATGATCTTCATTCTTTGCTTAAAGTTGTGCCTGGGAGTGGAGGTCAGACAAACTGCCCTGAGAGAAGCTGTAATTCCCCAGCAGTGACCATGGTATGGAGCAGTTTCCAGGGGAGGCAGCACAGCCCCGGCTTAGTCACTACAGCCAGCTCACCCAGCCCAGCTCCGTGGTGGACACTGGTGATGGCTGTGTGGCCTTGTGCCTGCCATGCCCCATCCAGTGCTGCCCATGGACCTGTGGGACCAGAGGCTGGTCCTGGGCGATGCTCCGCAGGGATGTGGGAGCATCCCATGCCTATAAAATGGGGTGGTAAAGCGCTTGCTCCAGAGGCTGTTGGGATGATACCACCACCCATCTGAGAAGTACAGACACAACCCTCCTGCTCCCTGTCCTGCCAGGCTGGGAGATGCTGGGAAAGCCACTTCCCTCACCAAACACACACGTGGCGTGCAGGGCTCTGCCGTGGTGACTGGACAGGGGTTGCTCTGATAATCAGACCGAGGTTCCAGTGCTCCTCCACGTGCCTGAAGCCCGTGGCCACTGAGCAGCATCGGCTCTGCTGGGGTCTGGGGCTGGCCCTGCACGTCTGCTGGAGCCCACCAGGCACAGACTGAGGGTTGTCCTTCACTGTGTGCCCCCCATTCGCTGAGCTGGTCTCTGCTGTATGTGCCTTGGGACATCTGGGCAACTCAAGCAAGGTCGTAAGGGGCTGGGGAGCAGCAAAGGCGCCGTGGGGTTCATGTGCCCGGTGCTGGTGTGGTGATGCCATCGTGGGAAGAACCTTTTGGGTTTGTGTTTGTGCTGTACATCGATTTCCTCTGAAGCAGCGACCGGGGCCATGGCCAGCACCCATCCAGTCAGTGCTTAATGGCAGCTCTGCTCTCAGGGTCAGTGTAACCGCTGTGGAGCACTCGTAGGGGTCACACTCTGCAGATCCAACACTTGGCTTTTCTTTATTTCTAATACAGATTTGTGCAGATTTCAACTGAAAAAAATGGAGCGACAGGTCCAGGTGTGGGAAGGGAGGCTTCTGGGGGGGAGGCCGGTGCGGACAGGGTGCGGGGAGGGGGCCGGTGCGAGCTGTGCGGGGGAGAGCGGGGGATGCCGCGGGAGGCTGGGACCCGAGCAGCCAGGAGGGGGAGGAAGCGCTCCGCGCTCTGCGCTGGGCTGCGCCGGGGAGCGCGTCACAGCCCCGCGGCATCCTGCTGCGCTGCGTGCGCTGCGTGCGGCGCGGTGCGGGGTCCCGGGGGTGCCGTGTCGAGCCCTGCCGTGCGGTGCGGTGCCGTGCCGGTGCAGTGCGGTGCGATGCCGTGCCGTGCCGTGCCGATGCCGTGCCCTGCCGTGCGGTGCGGTGCCGTACCGTGCCGTGCCGGTGCCGTGCCTTGCCGTGCCGTACCGAGCCGTGCCGAGCCGTGCCGTGCCGTGCCGTGCGGGCTCCCGGGGGTGCAGGGCTGAGCCCGCGGCAGGGACAGGACAAGTCTCTGCTCGGGGCCCCGGCTCAGCACGGTGAGGTACAGACCCCCCGGCACCTCACGGGACCCTCCCCGCCTCTGACCATCGCTCTGGCCCCGCGTTAACCCCCAAGTTCTGCTTCACCCCCAAGTCCGTGGCTGCTGCAGGGCCCTGGCTGCGGAGCACGGGGCACTGCTGGAGGTTTCGGGGCCGTGGTGGGGGACAGTCCCCCCCAGGCACCCACCAGCCCCTCTGTGCTGGCCGCACCGCACGTTGCAGGGAGCTGTGCAGGCAGCAGCCGTGCTGATGGCACCCTGGGCCCGCTGCACCGGGCAGACGGACAAAGCTGGAGGTACCAGTGTGTATGAAGAACAAGCTCAAGACGAGGTGCTGGGTGCAGAGCGGCCCAGTCCGTGCCACCAGTGGCAGGACAGCCAGGCAAAGCACCTGCGGAATGCCAGGCTTCCACCTGGCAACTCCCAGAAGAGCTCCGGGGCACTGAAAAGCCTGTGAATGGTGCCTCCTCCTCCTCTTCCTCCTCCTCGGGCTGGGACAGGAAGGGCTCAGTGAAGAGGGAGAACTGGGGTCAGCTCCCCATCCCCATCCTTGCAGAGACAGCTGTGTGGCTGGGACCTGGCATGTGGGCACTGTCCAGCTCCAGGGAGCCATGGAACCCCCCACTCCCCCTGACCCCCGTGTTTGTCCCACTGTGCTCCCATGCAGTGCCTTTTCACAGCATCACAGAGCTGTAGGAGTTGGAAGGGCCCCCCAGAGCCCCTGGGGTCCAACCCCCTGCCCAAGCAGGGTCCCTAGGACAGGGCACACAGGGCGGTGTCCAGACGGGGCTGGAATCTCTCCAGAGAAGGAGACTCCACACCACCCCTGGTCACCAAGGAGTCACGGTGCTGCTTCGCTGCCGGTGCCATGGCTGCGGCACGTACCCTACCACCGGCCAGCCAGCGGTCTCCCAGACACCCCCTCGGGTGCACAGCCCAGGCAGGCAGGAATCGCTCCTGCGATGGGGTGGGACAGTCAGCCAGCCTTCGTCCTCACAGCTCCAGGGCTGCAGGTGTGAAGCCAGTAGCAGGGGATGCCCGGCTCGGCTTCGCACCTGCACGGGAATCCAGCCCTGCTCCTCTGCAGATTCGCCCTGTAATGAGAAGCATATGTTATCCCACATGATTTCCTACAAACCAAGCGCTCGCCGCATAGTTTATGGTTCAGCCTGAGCGTAGTCACAGCTGTCATGGGAATTATGGGTTCCTTGATTTCCATAATTAAAACGAGAGAGCGGAAGCGAGGGGGGAAGGAAGCCGGAGCCCCCAGCCTGGAGCAGCGGGCACAGCCCCTGGCAGCAGTGCCAGGAGCCCCCTGAAACGCTGCCTGTGCCGGCGGGCTGTGCGGGAGCATCGCCTGCCCATCGCTGGTAATTAAATAAAAGAGATTCCAAATACAAGAATAGGTTCTGGGTTTGGGCTCCTGGGAAATCATTACTGACTAGTGACCTCCCTTAACCTGGGTCAGGTTGACGCAGGAGGTGTCAAAGCGTGAAGCACAGCAAATACCCCTGAGCATGTACAATTACGGGTTTATTAAAGGGAAACAGGGGGAAGCCCTGCTCTGCGGGCACAGCCAGCGGGCTGGGCAGGGCTGTGCCTGCAGCTCAGGCCAAAGGGGATGAAGGTGACAATGAGTTCTGCTGCCGGCTGATCCTGTGGCATTGGAGATGCCTCACCTGGGCATGGCAGAGGGTGGCACAAGGAGTTGGAAGGCTGAGAGCCCACCTGGGATAGAGGAGGGTACCAGTCTTCCACGACCTGGCACAGCACAGCGTGGGGCTTCTCCCAGGGTTACCGTCCCCATGGGCTGGGGGGCTCAGCAGTGCCCAAGCATCGTTCCTCTTCCATTCAAGCTGGTAACTTCCATTCCCCCTGTAACTCCTTCAGTCCCCACTGGGGAGGTGCCTGCTGCTCACCACTGCCCTGTCCCCCACAGCCATAGGGCGGTGGAAGCCCTGGCACGGGGAGCTGGCGTGGCATCGCTCGGCACACCGGTGCTTCCTTCCCCCTCCACCTCCTGCCCCTCCGCTGGTGTGCCCCACAATTACAGCTCCCTGTAATTAATAATGTTTTCATGAAGGGCATTTTCCTTGCATTGGGAAGCAACTGCAATCGCACGGGCTGTATATCAACCCAAATACAAGTCACCCGGGGAATAAAGCAAAGATGTAATTGAGGATCCGCTATTTATCACTCTTTCCAGAACCATCGAGCACGCGGCGCCGCCGCTGCCGACACACACAGGGCTCTGGAGCGCGGCTCTCATTGGCATCCCAGCGTTTTTATCTTTTTCTAAAGGAAATAAAACCACCTAACTACTTCCAAAAGTCTCTTTGACTTTCAATCAGGAGCGCGTGGCTTATTAGTGAGATGAATTTATAGGTGAGGCGCTGATCTTTTATAATCAGCCTTTTATAGGCAGATGCCATCAGGTTTGCATACGCGGAGACATTAACCGTTACGGCTTTAAGTAGAAATGTAAATAACTACTGGGTTTTAATATGTAATTAGTGATGCAAACCCTTAGTTACAACATTTAATTACAAAAGGAGGGTCTGTTCCACCTCCCTCCTTCAAAGCCGAGCGCTCCGGAACATCCGAGCCCGGCAGAGCCGCCGGCTCTGGCGCCCACCTGGCATCCTGCGAGCTCCCGGCGCAGCTCCGGCGTGGCTGGGTCTGCACAGATCGGTGCAATTGGCTAAGAACCTGAGACTCAAATCCTAAATCCTCTCTGTTTGTGGGATTAGCCTGCTCAGCTAATGTGCATCACACGGGGGTGGGATTTTTAGTGACTCCACTAGACTTTTGGCGTGTGTGCAGGGGGAAGTCAGGCAGCATCCCTCCGGCTTGCCGATGCCAGCAGCCAGCCCATGCTGGCAGGTGAGCCAAGCTGGCCCTGCACCGGGATCCTCGGCAAGCAGCAGTGCCCATCGTGGGTGAGGGAAGCGCTCACACTTCGGTGCCTACAGCCCAGTTACAGGGAGGATGGGAAGTTTGCTGCTTCCCACTGTTACTTGGCAGCCCGGCTCCGGTCCCCACACCAGCTGAATGCTGAAGTATTTTATGAACTCCCCAGTGTTGCTTCGGAAAGGCCACTGCCAGGCACAGGGAGGAGGGGATGAAATAAGAGAAGTGGACAAAGAAAGGACCAAGGGCAAAATGCTGCTTGATTTACATGGAACATCCTCAGGAGAAGCTCCCCTCCAGCTCTGCGGCAGTAGTAGGTCAGTGGTGCAGGACCAGTCCCCAGATTTCCAGCTGGAGTTTCCCCTGGATCCTGACTGCAGCCCTCAGGGAGCCCCAGCATGAGGGCTGTGTGTGCTTCCACTGCAAGTCCTGTGCCAGAGCTCTGCCCGGCCAGAGGAAAGACTGGGGAAGTTTCCACCTTCCCCCCTGGCCTGTGTAAAACTCCAGCTGGCACAGACCCTGGAGACGAGGCCATCCCTCGCCTGCCGGGCTGAGCTGGGGGGCTCCCACTGGGACCCCAGGCTGGCTGGGAAGTGGGGACACAGAACGGGGGGTGAGGCAGCTGCTCTGCCACAGGGACATGGCCCAGGTGCCCTCACTGCCCGGGGGTGAGGGTGAGGAGCAGGAGCATGGTGCGGGCTGAGAGGCCCCCTCCAGAATGCCCGCAGGCAGCCGGCTCAGCTGGCACGGGGTGGGCGCGGGTGGGTGGGAGGGTGCACGCCTCCAGATGGGCCTGGGAACAGCTGGCTGTGGTGCCCTGTGCCTGGCTTTAGGCACGTTTTGGCACTCTGTCCCACCTGATGGGTGGTATCAGGAGGAGGGGACAGGTACCCAACAGAGCCATACCCAACGGAGCCATACCCAAGAGAGCTGTACCCAGTGGAGTCGGACCCAATGGAGCCGTACCCAGCAGGAAGGGAGGAGAATCCAGCAGCAGCAGCAAGAAGGAGAACGTGTGGTTTCAGGTGTGGCTTGGCAAGAGGGGCACCGGCACCGCGTCCCGGTAACAGGCACCGGGCTGGCGAGGGGTGTGCCACACCAGTCCCCACTCCTGAACTTGGCGAGTCGGCGCCGGGTGTCCGGCGGGTCTCCGACCCCCAGAGCACTGATCACCCCCGGTCGCGGGCCCTGCAGGCACGGGCACAGGTCCCTGGCATCAGAACCAGGGCTGGGAAGTGGCGTGGCTCCCGAGCCAGCGGCGGGGAGGCGCTCATTGTGTCACACGCATTAATTCAGCTGGCACATTACAATGTTAAACTAAATGACATTATTACAAAGCTGTGCTAAGAAGTGTTGACAGGTCCATATGGTAATTTTACAATGTATAATGAACACACAGACTCCTTTCTTGCAGAAATTTATAGTTCAAATCTATACCCAGGATATCCAGTTTTATTTCCAGAAACTTAAATTGACTTATTACGATGTAGTGAATGTATAAATTAGTTCCAGTAGTTAAACTGAAGCATTTCCCTACAGACTCAATTAGATTCATTAATCTACTGTGTAGACCTGTAAACGGTCCATTGTTCTTTTCCCCCCCAAAATGTCAAAAACTATTTCTCTAACTATAAAATATTTCCTACAAAAACTGTTTTAAATGGTAAGAATTATTTAATATTAGGGACCCAGATCCACAAATTATTTCAGCGCCCTTGTTCTTCTTCAAAAGAAAAATAGGGTTCAGCCCTCACCGGGTAATTTAGTGGGACGGAGGCTGGATTCACTCTTCTATTAAGTTTAAGTCTTGCTGACATAAAGCAGATCGCTTCCCACCCTCGTCTGGGAGAATACATGTGCTGAAAGAGGATCCCAGGGTGTTTTTATAACCTCCAGCACATGTTGCTCTGCGTGTTTGTACACAGCCAGATGCTGCTGAGGGTTGGCTGCAGCCGCCGGCCCGGCGCAGCATCCGCAGGGACCGATGCTGGGGGTGGCAGGGACCCTTCCAGGGTCCTGTGGGGTCTGTAGCCAGAGACACAGTGTGCGAAAGGTCACTTCCTTGGAACAAACCCGCTCTGTTCACATCCATCACACGGCTCCTCCCCGTGCCTCCTCCTTCCTGGGTCTGCCGCTGTCTGGAGGCACCTGGAGACACGGCCCGGCAACCAGCAACGCAGCCTGTGATGCTGGGACACTCATGGGGCACGGTCCCAAAAACAAGGGGTCAGACCACACCTATGGTCCCAGCTGGGGCAGTGGGAAGCACCTAGGGCTGGACCTGGAGAGCTACCGGGAGCATGGGAACCTCCATCCGTCGCTCCTGCCAGCCAGCATCCCCCACTGCCCAGCAAAGGTAAAGCCAGTTCCAAGCTGCTCTGCTGAAGAAGGGGCTGTGTCAGGATCCTGGCCTTGGAAAGAAACCAGCAGCTCCCTGCACCTGCTAAACTTGCTGCTGGTCATCAGGGACCAGCTCACTGTCTGCTGAGGCCACTGGCTCACAAAGCCTGGGCTGCTGCTGTTCCCTTGCGGTCCTGGAGGAGGTAAAGGGGGGTTTCAGAGCACAGCTGCCAGCAGGAATCCCCCCTCATCCTGTTGGGTGAACATTAACTGCTCTGAAAGTAAAACCTCCACACCTTGTCCTCTCACAAGGGAGGGGGACAAGGCAGCTGCTGGGGGAAAGGTCTCACAAAGGAACGCGTAGGGGACACTCACAGCACAGGGGCTGGGAGGGGGCTGTGCCTGCCCAGGGCTGTGCGTGGCCGTGTCTCCAGCGCAGGGCAGGGATGGGGTGGGAGGGGGCTGTGCCTGCCAAGGGGTGTGCGTGGCCGTGTCTCCAGCGCAGGGCAGGGATGGGCTGGGAGGGGGCTGTGCCTGCCAAGGGGTGTGCGTGGCCGTGCCTCCAGCGCAGGGCAGGGATGGGGCGGCATGGAGAGTCCCCTGCTGCCATGTCCCTGGCTCCGCACCAGCGGCACTGCCTGCAGAGATCGGAGGGGGCGGATGCGCAGCCTGGGGTGTGGGATGCAGCCAGGCAACGCTGTACCAGGACTCCCATCAAATGGGATCACAAAAATAAAAGTGCAAAGTGTTTTCATGGAATCACAGGATGTGTTGGGCTGGAAGGGACCTTCACAGCCCATCCAGTCCCACCCTGCAGTGAGAGGGACATCTTCACTAGAGCAGGTTGCTCAGAGCCCCATCAAGCCTGACCTTGGATGTCTCCAGGGATGGGGCCTCCAACACCTCTCTGGGCACCCTGTGCCAGTGACCCACCACCCTCATGTTGAAGAACTTTCCCCTAACACCCAACCTTAATCTCCCCTTTTCCAGTTTAACTCACCCCCCTCGTCCTGCAGCTGCGTGCCCTCAGGAACAGCCCTTCTCATGGCTCCTGGTCCCTCTCAGCAGTAAGTAGAACTAGTTCTGCCAGGGAGAGGAATGTGACCTGGCTCTGGGAAAACTCCCACGTCAGGCACCCGTTTCCCACAGCAGCCCATGAGAAGTAGCATGGGGATGCTACAAGCAGTGTTCTCAGTCATCCTGTGGCCTCAGCACAGCTCTTGGTGCTCAGCTTAGTGCTGAAAAAGGCAAAAATGTTCCAGGAAGGTTTCTGGGAGGCCTGAAAATCCAACCCCGAGGGGCACCGGAGGCGGGCAGCAGCCCCGCATCAGCGATGGGGAGGGCTGGGGTTAGGAGATGTGGGATGGAAATATGGCTGTGAGCCACCCCTCACTCCCTGAACGGTGAGCAGCCCAGGAGCCCTCGGAGCTATGTGGGGATGACAGCAGGCTGCACATCAGGACCTCCCCTGGCAAGGAGAGGCCTCTCCAGGTTACTCCTGGAGGCTGAGAAGCCTTGCTGCAACCCACCTGCAACAGATCCCCAGTCAGTGGGCTGGGAACAGGGGCACTAAACTTTGTGATCTCAGCTAAGGAGTAGAAAGGAGTGATTGTGCACGTATCATCCTTTAGACATAAACCACTGACTGAGTCTGGGACTAAGACTGGATCCAGCTGCACCTGGGCTCCTCTCTGAGGAGTTTATAAAGCAAGGGGGTCTTTTCTGAACCTCGGGACTCAATGGGAGGGTCTCCCTGACAGCATCACCTGACCCTGTTCTATGGGCACTAAATAATCACAATTACCTTACCATCAAACTGGAATCACTGTCAGGTTTGTTACCAGACACTCTCACACCCTGTGTTTTATATCAGTAAACATACAGTTGCCTCTCTCTTAGGAGTGAAGTGCATCCCTCTTACCTGCCCCGTGTGTGTCAGGGGGTTTGTGGTGGGTGCTGCCTGTCCCCAAGCCCTCTCCCAGTGCTGGGCATGGCTGGGCACCACGGGTACAGCAGGGGATCGTGCTGGACGGGGCACACAACACATCAGCACTTGTTCCAGCCAATTATTTCTGCAGTGGAAAGAACTTGGGTGCAGCAGGAGCCGAGTCACCCCCCGTGCTCCTGCCCGAAGAAACTGAACAGTCACGAAGAGGAGCCTGGCTGCTGGGGGGCTGCTCCTCAACGCCACAATGGGGAGATTGTGGGGGCAGAACTCGAAGCCAATAGCCTGGACAATATTTAAGAGAGCTGTGACCAGAGCAGTGGGGCTTTGTGCTCGTTGGTTTCTTCCCTGGCAGAACCCAGAGCGGAGCAAGAGCAGCAGCCGAACCTCTGAAGTGCTGGGGCTGCCTGGAGCAGCCCCGTGCAGGCTGTGCCCATCACACTGCTGCCCATTGCTGACGCACACATCGCCCTCACGCCCAGACCCAGGGTGCAGGAGCAGGGATTGGGGACCACCCACTGCTGCTTTGGGCCCTGCCCGGGGGGCATGGGGGTGACTCTGACACCTCTGAGCCACGGGGCACCCTGCTCCCAGGGATCCTGTCTGTTCCGTGTCTGGATGCTTGTCCATGAGAGGTGCCCATGGGCAGCCAGGAGCTGTCCCGCTGGAGGGGCTCAGCCTTGTCCCGACTCATCTTCCAGTCTGACATGGGTGCTGGGAGCTGATGACCACGCTGTGTGGTCCTGCACCCGCTCGCTGGCGGGATGCTGAGCTGGCACACGCCAGACTCACCCCTCCTCCGGAAAAAGACACCCCAGCAAGACGTGCCCAGTCCCGGTGTGGTGGAGTCTGGAGCCCCTCTGGGCGCACCCCAAGGACCTGCAGCCGGCCCGCCCGTTCCCAGCAGCGCGCTGAGCCCTGACGTCAAAGACAGGGCTTTATCGATGTCACCTTTATGTTAGCAAACAGATTAAACGCTCCTAATGTCTCCCATAATGGCATTCTGTGTGGCCGAGATCACACTCGCGATAGGATATTTGATACAGTTGTAAACCTTGAAAGAATAAGGGCTGCCTAAGAGAATAGCTTTCCCTGCCTGAAACACGGTACAGCGGCGGGTGTAAATCACTTGTCAGCGGATGGCAAACGTAAGGGTGTTATAATCGGGGGGAAGAAAGAAATAAAGTGCAGATAATCTTCCTCGCCGCTTTGCTGGCAGCGGCGGCGGCGGGAGACTGACAGCCCGGCGCTTGAGTGGCAGGTGTCCTTTGCAGCGCCTGTGAACCGCTATCTGCGCAGCCTGTTGAAATGCATATTTCCACCCTTATCGTGAAGGAATGGATGGGCAAGATAGGTGCTGTTAACATTGCAAATAGCTCCGGAATTATTCATTGTCAGCTCCCGGGCAAAGAATAGGGGGGAAAGTTTTATTATTCACCGCGCACAATAGCCGGGCGCTTAATGACTCCCCGCTACCTTGGCAGGATTGTCTGCCGGCTCCAGGCGCTCGCGGTGGGTGACACAGGTCTGGCCAAGTGTTAGAGCAAGATCAGCCGTCCCGGGCCCATTTTAATTTCTAATACATTAATCTTCCCCTCGCAGATGCACAATGAATATTCCGCAGCCCCTTGTTTGTCAGGAGCTGTCTGCCTTTCATCTATTCAGGTGGTTGCACCGGCTCTGAAAGCCCGCTTCAAAGGCCTGATCAGTCAATGACAACCGCCGCACAATAGCCGGGAGCCCCCGCGCCCCGCTCCCCGCGGCCCCCCGCACCTGACGGACGCGCTGACACCCGCTCCCCCGGGAGCCCCGCGCCGGCCCGCGGGACGCGCCGGGCGTTATCGGCGGGCGGGACGGCGGCAGGAGGATGTATCGCGGCTCCCCAGGCGCCGACCCCGACCCCGCGCCGCCGCGCTGGCACGGCGCGGCCGCGGCGCTCGGGCTCGCCGGGAGCCGCGGGGCTGCTCCGCACGCAGCGCGCCCCGCCGCTTCCCTTTTAATCCTTTGTCTCGGGCCGCTAATTGCCATTGTTTTAAGTTCATTATCCCGGCGCGCACATTGTCACCGGCTGGGTGCGTGCGCTTGTAAGCTGTGTCCTCGCTTCTGCAGGTAGTGACCCTTGAATTGTCAAACGAGCCCGTGCCGGCGCCGAACAGCACCCTCCCTGATCTGCGACTCACTCCTCGGCTCTCTGTTCCTTCGCCTCTAATTAATTAAGTAGCAAACCCTCCACGGCAAGCGGGGGGGGGGGGGGGGGGGAGGACTGCAGAAGCCACCCCCCGCCCCGGGGCTGGGGCAGGGGTGGGATGTCTGGGACCCCCAGATGTCCCATTGCTGGTGGCCGTGCCGGAGCCACATGCACCCTGGCACAGGACTAAGCCCTGGGCATCGCTGTGGATCCGGGATTGGTGTGTGATGCCCCGTCTCTGGCCAGGGTACCACTCCCCCTGGTCCCAGGGGAAGGCTGGAGACCACCCAGGCCAGACCAAGCCGCAGGGATTGTATCAGCAGGACACATCAGCTGCTCCTCGGGCTGGAGACACTCCCTGGCCTTCTCAGGGATCCCCACATTTTCTCAGCACCCCACGTGTCAGGAAGAGACCCAATTGCCTCTGGATTTTTAGGAAATCATCTCTGGCATCTCTGATTCCTGTGGCCCCACACGTAGGCCGGAGGGATTAGCTGTGGCCACACCAGAGATAACAGGAGCTTGCACTGTGCTTTGGGTGGCACGCCAGCCGGAGGGGCCCTCACTGCCACTGAGGCTGCACGAAGGGGCCGGGTGCCCAGAGTGGGGTCAGACACCCCATGGGTCATCCCGTGGCTGGCTCTGGGATGGGGGAGCTGCAAGTTGTGCCTGACACAGCTCTGAGTTTGGCCAAGGTTCACCTGCTGGTTCTGGGAAACCCCACTGAGTCAGCCCCCTCCTTATCCAGGGAAACCATCCCTCAGCATCCTCTGAAATGGGGAGTAACAAAGCCACAGGCCGGTTTCAGCTCTGCCCGCTGAGGAGCTGGAGCTGGATTTCAGCCCCACTGCTGGAGGCTGGCATCTGAGTGTTAGGAGGGGCTGGTGAGCAGGCCTGGGGTGCCCAGAGCACATCCCTGGGGCGGCAGCATCCCATGCCCCATCCGGGGTTCCAGGAGGGATGCTCGGAGCCCGGGAGGGGCCGTGCCCTCTGGCCACTGCACCCAGGCCCCGGGGCTCTGCTCCTGTGCAGGGGTGGGGAGAAGGGATGCCAGCCCCTCCAGCATGCTCGTGTTTTGCTGGGCTTAACATGGGTTTCTCCCCCTGTGAGCACAAATCGGGGCCATACTGGGACACGTGCAGCTCTGAGGGGGATGCTGCCCCTCGGTCCTGGCCGTGCAGCCCCTTCACCCCACGAGCCAGGGACCCCCATCCCTCTGTGCTGACCCCAGCTCACCCCGTGCCTCACACAAGGCTGTGTTTTAATCACTTCACTGTTGGTTCCTGGCTGTGATTAGCCAGGCACAGGCACGCAGGGCTTGGAAAACCCCCTCTGTTGAGCACTGCACCGAGGCTGGCCTGTGCTCTCAATAAAAGCTCATTAAGAAAAGATTATGAACATATAACAATACATTTTAAGTGCGCTGCAATGATCCATAAAATTGGTGTGGCTAATTAGCAGATCAAATCTCTGTGAGAACTGGATCACTTTAATATCCTTGGGTAGTTTAATTCTGTAGGTATTTTACTATCCACACATGTTTAGTAAAATTAAATAACAGTATAAATGTTCAGTGGGATTAAAACAACAGTAAAATGAAACCAAACAAAATGAGTTTATTTTGTTAATAGAATAACAGAGAATCCCAGTGTTGATATAACATTACACAAAATCTAGAGCAAACAGAGTCTGAATCCCAGTCTCATTTCACATGTAATTAACCTTTCTCAATCAAGCTAAGCATCCCTTACACCTCCTCCACAACGGCTGTGCACCCACGTCTCTCCCTTCACGGGGATGAGAGGCAGGCATCAATGTGCAGGGATGCTGCTTCCCTGATGGGACTGTACCGGTGCCAGTGCTGGACTGGGGAGCACTGGTCCCAGCCCAGCACCATGGAACGTGGCTGGGCAGCCAGGATGTCCCTGCCCTGGGGTTCAGCCCTGAGTGCTGGGCACCCCGCTCTGCCCGCTGCCATGGCACAGGGCGCTGTCGATGCCCTGAGCCCTGGCCAGCCTCCGGCAGAGGCCAGGCAGGACAGTGCTGGGAACGGTCAGGACACCCAGGAAGTTCTCCACAAGTTTGGGTCTGACAGGGGATACACTTTCCTCAGGGAATACAATTTTTCCTCTCTTTTATGGGCCCTCAAACAAGCATCCAAAGATGCTCCTGTGGGTGGGTTTGAATCCCCACTCCTCCTGCAACCCAGCTGTAAAAGACCTGTCTGGAGAGAGGCACCCACAGGGGTGCGGCTGGGCTGGGAGGTGCTTTCACTGTACTTTGATTAAACAGAACTGCCAGAGAGGGGGTGGGTGCCCCGTCCCTGAGGGTGTTCAAGGCCAGGTTGGCTGGGGCCCTGGGCACCCTTGTGTAGCTCCAGGCCTGGAGGTTGGTGTCCCTGCCTGTGGCAGGGGGTTGGAGCTCTGGGACCCTTGGGGTCCCTTCCAACCCAGACCAGTCTGGGATTCTATATTAAACTTATTTCAGAATCAATCAAAACCCTGAAGACACATTAGCTTTCCTTCCATGCCAGGTTTAAACACTTAAAAACATTTTCTTTCCCCCTATTTTCAAGCATTTCTACCCCCAACTCATCGATTACATTGCACGTGGGCAGCTCAAAGGAGATAACGACTCTTGAACCAGAGAGTCCCGATGCCCTCAGCATCGGTGGCTGTTCAGCAGGTTGGTATTTCCCAGCCCAACTACAGGCTTGGAGAATAAAGAGAGTAAAGCCAGGGGTGGGTGTACACACCCAGAAGAAGAACAGGGACCTGGAGGAGGGACTGCATCACCAGCTATGGCTGTCCCGCTGTCTGTCCATCTGTCCTGCTGGTACCCAAAGTGCTCAGCTGGTGCCTCTGCAGAACATGACCCACTTATGTTTTGTGGAGCTGGCGGCTTTTGGGGGGCTGATCCTCAAAGTCACACCACTAAACAGTTCTGTTTATCTAAGTATTCTTTATTCCTGTCTCCTCAGCACCAGCAGCCCTCTGTTTGTGCTGCTGTTTATCAAGAAACACCATGTGAAAGTTAATAATAAGATAATTTAGAGCAATAATTACATTTTTATTCAATAGCTATGGGAAAACACCGAGTTGAATAATGAGATAAAAATGAGTGTCTCAGTCCTAACAGGACATTAATCAACATATTAACTGTGTAGGAAAACTGATTTGAGGCTGTTACGGCTTAATTTGTCTCAAAATCATTATTTTTTATGTATTGCATAATGTACTTTAAAATATGTGTGGCAGTGATTACATGTAGGCCCTGCAGTGGCAGGGGATAGATGCCACGCTTTATTCTGCCATGAATTATCCCTGGTTTTATTGTACCCAGCGCCGAGCCCGGGCTGCTGACGCCCTGGGATCTGGGAGTCGGGCTGGGAAAAGCTGAGATCTTCCACTTTATGTCTGAAGGTTGTTTTTTTCCTTGGCATTCTGGCTTCGAAGCCTTTGAATTAGTGTGTTTTATTTCCCTGGGCAGCATCCCATTGGTTAGCAGATCTTTCACCCCACCTGGCAGTGCTCCTGGGACCAGCTGGGATGGCTGGTGTGGGGGGATGGTGTCGGAACCGGAGAGCCCACAGCAATGTGGCACCTGGCAGATGTCAGACCAACCAGCCAGGGGTTGGACAAGGAGCGGTGGGACTTCAGCATCCTTGTGGGGCCAGACCTGGCTGGGTGTCCACATTTTGGGAGACGGAGATCCAGGAGATGCTGAAGGGCTGGTGGGGCATGGGACAGGCAACCTGTGGCAGGGACACCAACCTCCAGGCCTGGAGCTACACAAGGCTGCCCAGGGCCCCAGCCAACCTGGCCTTGAACACCCCCAGGGATGGGGCACCCACCCCCTCTCTGGGCAGCCCCTTCCAGCCCCTCACCACTCTCTCTGCAAAGAACTTCCCCCCAATCTCTCCTCTCCCCCTTCCCTCCTCCAGCTTCACTCCATCCCCCTTGTCCTGCCATTGATGCTGCAATTGCCATTGCCTGGCAATCTGCTCCCGGAGATGCGCGTCCTCCTGGACACCACACCCTGGGGTACCTCATGGCCATGTTCTCCCTGGTGCTTCTTGAAGCCTCAGTGCTTAATTTAACCACAGCCAGTGAGGAGAGGTGCCACACTGGACCTTGCTCTCACCAACAGAGGGGCTGGTGGGGAATGTGAAGTTCAAGGGCAGCCTTGGCTGCAGTGACCATGACACAGTGGAGTTCAAGGTCAGCAAGGAGGGCTCACAGCAAGCTCACTGCCCTGGGCTTCAGCAGAGCGGACTCTGGCCTCTTCAGGGGCCTGCCTGGCAGAGTACCATGGGGTAAAGACCTGGAGGGAAGAAGGGCCCAGGAAAGCTCGTTACTATTCAAGGATCACCTCCTCCAAGCTCAGGAGCGATGCATCGCAATACACAGTCATGCAGTGACACCCAGCAGCCTGCATGGATGGACAAGGAGCTCCTGGGCAAACCCAACCCAAAAAGGAGATCTACAGAGGGTAGAAGCAGGGACAGGCAGCCTGAGCAGAACACAGCTCTGCCCCAGCCAGGAGCTGGCACCATGCAGCCGCTCATGGGGGGCAAGGCCAAGGGGAAAGGAAAAAACCCCAAAGGAGAACCTGGCAGGTTGGGATGAGGGGAGTTTACTGGGACAGTGATGGGTTACAGCTGGTTTGGTAAAGCCCCCATGCTGGAGGGAAGCCGACCCCTCTCTGGGTCAGGCAGGGATGTGGGGCAGGGGATGTCAGGGGGGTTGTGGCAGGGACACAGCGACTGCCACAGAGCTGCTGAACTCAGACAGGGGCTCGTCCCCATGAAGGCCAAAGGGGAGACAGCTCCTAACGGGGGGCTCCTGAAACTGCCCTGAGCCCCTCCCACCAGCCTGGAACTGAGTGTTGTGGTGGGCTGAGGAGCAGGGTGAGGAGTGCAGCCCAGGAGATTCAGAGGGGTACCCGACAGGTCTCCGAGGTGCATTTTCCCCAGCTCCTCAGTTTCATGCATTACCCAGCACCACCCCCCTGTCTGGAGGGGAGTTGGGGTGCTGCCCCCCAGGCGAGGCAGAGCCCGGGGCATGGGGTACTGGGGGTCAGCACTGGCACCAACATCCCTCAGGAGCCCAGCATTACCCTACCAGTGCCCAGAGCCTGGGTCCCAGGTGTGCTGGGGCTGAAGGGAAGAAGGATGTGCCCTCAGGGCTCGTTTTCCAGGGCTGAGGGTCCCTCCTACCCCAATAACCACCTGAGCCCACCCACCCCCAGCACGGGAAGCCCACCAAGGCGAGATGCTCTGTCTTAGCACAACGCCCCAACTCGAGCAAAACCAAGCTGCTTCTTCCCCTTCCCCTTCCCCTTCCCCTTCCCCTTCCCCTTCCCCTTCCCCTTCCCCTTCCCCTTCCCCTTCCCCTTCCCCTTCCCCTTCCCCTTCCCCTTCCCCTTCCCCTTCCCGTGTCTCCCCAGGCCAGGGCGGGGGGACACCAGGTTGTGATGTGTGACGGACCCCGGCGATGACAGGAACATGTAACTCTCGGGTGTTATCAGCCCTTGTCTGGATGTCTGTACAAGGTACACAAGTTGAAGGATGAAGTGCTGCGAGCGGCCTGGGAGCCGGGAAGGTGCTGCGGGCTGGCGTGACGCTCTGATTAAGACACTGACAGAGTGCACAAAACCCCATTTGTTGGCGTGACATGTCAGATGGATGAAGAATCAGTCTTTGTCTGCGCCAGTTCAGTTTTCTTTCAGGAAGCCTTTTAGATCAGCTGCAGGAAAAACAAGGAGGTAAGTAGCCCATTGATTTAATACAAGCAACATGCAAAGTACATAATAATGAAAATCAAAATCCTTTCATCGCATCAGTGAGGGCAGGGAACAATGGGAATTAATGCAAGCAGCCTTTCCCTCAACTTTTACCTCCAAAAGTAGCCCGCATTATACGGCTAATTCTCCTTCCACCCATGACTAAATTGTGTACTGAGCTTTACTTTTGTTTGACATCAAAAAGCAAATGATAGAAAATTGGACCCAACAATATGTTCTGATTATTCCTGCGCCACAGAATATTCTCTCAAGGTGACAAACCGTGTTTATCCCACTAGGGAGAAAGGGGGAGGGATCCCGCGGGATTTATCGGCATGTGCGGGGCCATTAAGTTAAATAGCTGTGTTAGTATTTAACACTGACAACGATATTTTTATTTCTCTTTTTCATATCATTAAGACTGTCATTGGTAAAATCCCAGCTAAATATAGTTTTGGTGTCGGAGAAACAAAAGTTATTTTGGGAGTGACTCCTGGAGGAGAGAAAGCTGCTCCCTCGGTCGGGCCCTCCCCACTCCGGGTCACTGCTTACCTCCCTGGGGTGTAATTTCTCTGCAGGCTCAGAAATTTCCCTCCTTGGCCACTCTGTACGGTCAGGGCTGTGAGCTGCCTCGCAGGGATTGTCACAGGCTCCTTGCGTCACCTGGGCACCTCCCGCCCCTGCAGCACAGACACTGCCCGGCAGTCCCACCCCATCCCCAAGGAGGTTTGGATGGATTCAGCTCTAAGTACCTTTCAGCACGGACAAGGGTGCTGGACCGCTGGCTGCCTCCTCCTGGCTCACATCAAGCCCACCTCAGGCACAGGGAAAGGCATCCCTGCCCAGTCCCAGCAGGATGCCACGGCTATCCCTGCCCGGAGAAGCTTCAGGCACAATCCCATTGGCCGGACCCTGCGGTGGGGACACGCACAGCCCACCCAAAACCAGTCCACAGTGGTCCCTGTGCCCACATTCAAGTGCTGGTGTCCTGTGGAGGGAAAGCTTGGTGAAACAAGCTCTGAAACAATTTATAACCTTATCCAAAAGAATTACAATCCAGAGTGTGACTCCAGGGTGGCTTTAGGCAAAGCCACAGTGCCAGCAGTCCCTGCAGGGAGAGGAGAGGAGAGGAGAGGAGAGGAGAGGAGAGGAGAGGAGAGGAGAGGAGAGGAGAGGAGAGGAGAGGAGAGGAGAGGAGAGGAGAGGAGAGGAGAGGAGAGGAGAGGAGAGGAGAGGAGAGGAGAGGCGAGGCGAGGCGAGGCGAGGCGAGGCGAGGCGAGGCGAGGCGAGGCGAGGCGAGGCGAGGCGAGGCGAGGCGAGGCGAGGCGAGGCGAGGCGAGGAGAGGAGAGGAGAGGAGAGGAGAGGAGAGGAGAGGAGAGGAGAGGAGAGGAGAGGAGAGGAGAGGAGAGGAGAGGAGAGGAGAGGAGAGGAGAGGAGAGGAGAGGAGAGGAGCCCACTCCGTGTCAGCTGCAGACCCTCCACCACTCCTTTTGGGAGCAGGAGCCTGGGTCTCACCCCAGCCCCAGCTGGAGAGAGGGGCATCTGTGGCCATCCCGGATGGTGGGTGCAGGAGAGGAGACACTGACAAACCTGAGCGTGCCCACAGCAGCTGCTGCTGAGTTCAGGGCAGAGCTGGGCACTGAAGGGGAGCAGGAGGCACCGCACCGAACACTTGGGATGCTCAGAGACATTGGGTGGAGTTAAAGAAGCACAGGTACCATGTTCCCACACAGTGCCCGTAACCTCAGGTCCCAAAGTCAGGAAACACCTCAACACGCAGCAGTGTCACCTGGTCTGCCTGTTTCCAGAGGGAAGGAGAGGAGAGGGGGCTGCAGGTTCCTGGCTGCGCTCGCCCCCCTATAAAACACGAGAACAAAGTGTGGAGAGGGAGCAGTGCCAGTGAGTGCTGGGGCACAGGGCTGTGACTTCCCTGCCAAGGCACCTCTCCCACTCCCTCTGAACTCAGGGTTTTCCAAAAAAATTGGAGTTGTGAATTTTCTTGCCAGCAAAAACCTCAAGCCCCAGAGAGCTGCGTTTGGCCCCACAGCAAGTGCCACACGAGTTAGCTGCTTTCCCGAGGCCTCTTCCCAAACCTGGTCTCTAGAGAAGCCCGTAGCCACCTGAGCTGCCATAGGGTTAAGAGGAGGAATCGAGCCTGGACGTGCAGCACCTGCCTCCATCCCCGGGCCGGGCATCCCTGAAGCCGGGTCTGGCGGGCTGCAGCTCCCGCTGCTGCGCCCCCGGGCAGAGCCACGACCCGAACCCCACGGGGACACGGCCCCGAGGCCCCTTCCCTTCCAGAACCCCTCGGCCCTGGGACCCCGGCGGGACCCGCCCCGCGCCCCGCGGCTCCGCGGCTCCGCGGCTGCGGGGCGGGCAGCCGCGGGGCTGCCGGAGGGGCCGCCGGCGCTCCGCCGAAAGAGGGCAATGTTGCCGTGCAGAAGCGGCCACCGGCCGCGCCGGCCCCCCCGCGCCCCCGCGGCCCCCGCCGAGCGGTGGGGGGGCGGCCGCCCCGTCCGTCTGTCCGTCCGTCCGTCCGTGTGTGTGTGTGTGGTGTGTGTCCCCTCCACTCCTCGGGCCGCTCCGTCCCGCCGCCCCGGAGCGGGTCCCGCCGGGCAGCGCCGGCGCCTTGGCCGTCGGTCCTGCCGCCGGGTCTCCCCCGGGGCCGCTCCGCTCCGGCGGGATCCCCCTCGCTCCCCCGAGCCGGGACCGACCCCTTCCTCCTCGGGCCGGCGGGGATGCCGGAGGGCGGGACGGGACGGGGCGGGGCGGGCGGCCCCGCACGGAGACGCGGCGGCTGTGCGGGGCTGAGCCCCTCTTCCCCCGGGAGGGGATGCCCGGGTCGGTGCGGGGGTGAAGCGGGCTCTGCCCAGCCGGGCGTGCTGGGCTCACGGCGGGCAGGGTAGCACCGGGGGACAGCGGCGCCGGGAAAGCGGCGTTTAACGGGGCCGTGGCTCGCCCCGAGCGCTGCTTTTCGTTCCTGGCGCCGAAGCCCTCGCACCGGGCATCTCCCTGCCGCTGCCTCCCCACCACCGGGCAGCGGCTCAGCCTGGGAAGGCCGGTTACCAGCGGGATAATGAGGGTATCGCGGGTTCCCGAATGGTTTCCCAACCCGGGACTGCGTTTTCTTGCTCAAATATTCATTAAAAACATAGCCTGCGTTCCATTGGAAGTGGCCTTTAATGAACAGCATTCTTGTTTGCGTACCAGGAGCAGCTCCCAGCTCCGTTCCCTGACAGTAATTGTGGTCGGATAGAGGCGGCGCAGGAGCTGAGTGCGGCTAATGGCTATCCTGCGGGTTGAGTGCTCCACTTTTGTCATTATCGGGCTACTTCTTAAAATGCAGAAATTAGCCAGGCCAGCAAAGAGTTAATTATGTTCCTGTGACAGGAAACCCTCAAAAGCACATTAATTGCCAAGAATTCTTTGTCTTTGATGCACAGCAGAAAGTCGTGAGACCTTGGCAGGTGATGTCACAGAAGTTACCTGGAGCATCGTGCAGGAGAAAGAGGAAAAAAATTTTAAAAGCAGGAGTGAGGACCTGAGGAAACCCTCCTGGTACGTGAGCTCAGGCACTACGGTGAGCTGGTGTCATTTTGGAAGCACAGGCTTGTTTCTGTGTTGCCAAAGGAAGCACCTAAATCAAGTCTTTATGACCCTGCTCATCCTCCAGCCTTGCTCCTCCCAGTGTTTCTCACAGTGTCTGGCTCCCAGACCCATCAAAATCCCGCGAGGAAACAAATAATCTGAATTTCCTGTAAGGAAACAGGTAATCTGAGCTTCCCGAGCAGGATGCTGCGGCTGTGCTCGCCGTGCGGTGCCGAGCGGGGCAGAGCACTGAGCCTACAGACTTCCAGTCCCCAGCCAGACAAGGTGCCTAGCCTGGGGCTGAGCCCTGGGCCAGCGTGCTGGGGAGCCAGCAAAGGAGTTGGCTGAACTGGTGTGCACCAAGAGCAGATGGAGTCACCGTGCCCTGCGTGCTGGTGTCGCCACAGGACCTGCGGCTAATTGTGGATTACTGGGCTGAGGAGGAGTGAAAATGATCAGGGATGGTGTAATTAACTGCAGGACCTAAAGAAATGAATTAAATAACACCTCTCTAATAGCCCAATGCTGAGCTGAGCTGGGGGTTAATACAGCAGGTCCCTGCATGGGGAGCAACGGCTGCTCCCGTGGTTCAGCTCGTGTCCAGGCGTCTGGCAGCGCACCGCAGGGTCCGGGAGCACCGGGATGTCAGGGCAAAGGATAAGGAAACCTCTGCTGCTGTTATGAGGAGGGGTGGAGCAGCCTGTGGTCCTGGGGTTTGGGGAGCTGGGGAGTTGGGGGGTGGTTGGAGGAATCACCTGCCTGCTGCAGACGTGTTTCTGTGGCAAAAGGGCTGCACCACGGGGTTTTAGGTACTCTGCTCCTGCTTTTATTGGTGGAATGTGGGACACCACGGTGGCAGGGCCATAACCTGGTAGCTGAACCACAGAATCACAGAATCACCAGGCTGGAAAAGCCCTTTAAGCCCATCGAGTCCAACCGTTCCTGTCCTGTGCTGACCCAGATCCCTGAGCACCCAGGGGTGGGGACTCAGCCCCCTCCCTGGGCAGGAGGGTTACACAGGCTGCAGGTGGTGATGGGGAGGGTCAAGCCATGGGAGAGACCTTTCTGGTAACGGAGCAACCAGCCACAGCACCCCTGAGGCTCCGTCCTGCTTTAAAGGAGGTGGGACATGCAAAACACCCCAAGGAATTCTACAGGACAATTCGCCCCCAAAAGCGGCATGAGAAACATCAGGGGAGGGAAGAGGCCACGTCGGGAGGTTCTGTTCAGGAGAAGGTGCTGTGTGGGATGCGGTGAGGTGTGCACCAACCAGCATGATGCCAGCAGGGCTGATGCAGATGCAGGGCAGATCAGGGGGGGCACAGAGATCCCCAGTACCATGAGTCTGTCCCACAGAGCCCTGTGCCAAGGCAGAGCTCTGGGCAGGATGGGTGCTGCAGGGCACAGGGACAGCCCCTGCACTCAGTCTAACTAATGTGATTGCAGCAGGGATTCGGAGGGTTTTCCCCCCTAGGCTCATTGCTTCCCCGGTGTCGACCCTTGGCCGTGAGCATCAATAGAGCCCTGACCCTCACAGGTTAAGGGAGTCCCAGGGACTGGGGCTGGATCCTCGGCTGCATGGAAGCTGCATCAAGCTCTGATCGATGCAGTCCATTCTTCACTGTCAATAGCATTTAAGGGATGAGAAGGGTGCTGAGCAGCAGGGCGATAGTGTGAGACGACATTAGGCCGTTCCTTTAATTAGGGGTTAGCAAACCTTTGCTTTCATTAGAAGCACTAACAGCCACTCCTCCTCCCTGCTCACAGCTGGCTGCTTCCTCCCAAAGTTTCGCCCAGTCTATTCCCTCGCCCAGCACAGCAGTTGAACTAGATCAGAGCCAGGTAGATGCTGCACCTTGACAGGCAGCACAGGCTTTTCCCATCGCAGCCGCTGCCAGTTCTGAGCCCCCCTCCTCCTGTTCGAGGCAGGGCTGTCAGCAGGGATCCCCCCGCAGCTCTGGGGAAAGGGATGGATGGAGAACTGCTGTGCTTGGGGCTTCTAGGGAAAAAGAGGCTTTGGGGACTTCAGTGACAAGCTGCTGGATGCTGCCAGGAGCTGGCCCAGACCTGACTCTGCCACTCCCATCACCCTGCCCAACCCCATCCACAGAGGCAGTGGCCGTGCCACTTACGCTGAGCTTACACTGAGCTTACACCAAGCACCAGGATCAACTCTGGGCTTTCCTCAGGGTGGGAAGCATAGGAAATTTTGACTGTTGCTGCTGTTCTCTATTAGATGCTGATCGTCCCAACACCTCAGCTCTTTTGCAGGGAAATGTATGCACCACCAATTGATCCCTGATGTTATTGAACTTGGCAGCGAGTCGAAGAGACGCTGTGAAAGTTCAGCTTGGATAGTTGTGCCTGTTGAAGTACAGCGACGTCCATGAGCACGGGGAGAAGGGGACAAGATGGGTGGGTGTCACCCACCGGAGGAGAATCCTTCAGCCCTTTGAGACAAAGCTGGACGGGGTTTTGGGATGTGGGGCTCCAGCTTTGCTGACATCCAGCCTGCCCCAGCCAAACAGTGAGGAGCAGAACTAATTGGCAGCGTTTGAGCCCCATGGCAGCCTGTGCCAAACCCAGAGTCCAGCTCGGCTGTGTGGGAGGCTCGGCTGCAGCATCCTGTATCATCCCTGCACTGTGCGATGCTCGGGCAGTTGTTGAGCAGATCTGTGCTGACCTTGGATCCCGGTGGAAACCGAGCAGGGTTTGGGGTTGGCTTGGGGTGGCTGATTTCTGAGGGCACTCATGGCACCGTGTGAGTGTGTGTGCAGAGCCAACGCAGCGAGTGCTTCCTTCGCCTCCTGCGGCCGGGCGGGCAGCAGCTGTCTGTGGCTTCAGGAGGCAGGAGGTGGGCAGGTAGAAACCCTCCAAATCCTACCTCCTGTCAGCTGGCATGAAGAAGGAGCAGTCAGCCCCAGATCGACCAGCTGAGGAGGACCCACCAGCACCCTCAGCCTTGTGAGAGATGGGTGGTGCTGAGGAGTCTGGGAGGAAACGTGTGCCTGGTGCCACTGGGACCTTGGAGCCCCCCCCTCGCAGAGCCAGGGGGATAAATGGTGTGAAGAGGTTATCTGAGTTACTGCTAACCCTCTCTCCTCACTAGAGGAGCCTCCCGTGGCCCTTTTTATCTACGTCAGATGCTGCTCTGTCTGCTGAAGGGGAGGGAGGTCCCGTCACAAATTACACCAGTAATTCCTTTCCAGAACTAATTAACTTAAAAGATGCTGCACTGATTGCAGCAAAGGTGTTAACAGAAGCTTAAGAAGTTGGAAACCAAGATGAAGCTGCGATGGAGAAAGGCTCTCTTTAATCTCAGGCTTGTGATGTATGAAATACTCCAAATGGAGCACGCTGAGGCCAATTATGGATCTCGTTGTTGTGTGTTTGAGAAGCCACTCTGTCTGGGTGAGGAATGTGAGGGGAAAGCAGCGAATTTCATCTCCCCTTCCACTCACACTTTGTTCTTTTCCCGAACCACCAGATCCCAGTTGTGCCTCTGGAGCGTGGGGACACTGCACCTGGGGTCCATTTGCCCTCCCCACTGTCCTGGGGGTCCTCAGCGATGAGGGGATACCAGAGGGATGGAGACAAAGCTGGGAGCTGATCCCTCACACTTGGGTGGTGCACAGCGCTGCACCTGGCAATACCCACCACTGTGTGCCTTTCTATACACAGAAAGCACGTTCCTATATTGAATTGACAGATTTTTCCATCCTCCAGAACATCAGTGTCACTGAACCATCCTCTGCTGTAAGGATGCACTGGACTGGAGTCAGCCAGCAGCTCTACATCACCAGAAATATTTGGAGAATTGTTAATTCCACTACAAATTATATCATTTGATTGGCAAGGAGTCTCTCTGATGTCGGAGGCGAGGTCGCAGTGTGTGTGCACGTGGGGAAGGGGTCTTCATGTGGGCTGGACACTGCAGCATTGGCATGCCATGGCCCCTGAGCCATTGTCCTGCTGCAGCCCCTGAGCTGCTGTCGATCTGCAGCCCCTGGCAGCCCCCCACCCCAGGCCAGCTTCGCCCACCTCCCTCACGGGGAGCTTCAGCGCTGTCCCTCGATCTCTCTTCCCAGCTGACAGCTTGGCATTTGGGGAAAAAAGACCCCCCAAAACCCCCAGCTGTGCCGGTCTGTGGATATTAGTTACACATCAATTCCTGACCGATCATAAAATGACACTTTCCAGCCCGATCCCTTTAGACTCCACAGCCCCTGGTATTTCAAGGCGTTCTGCACGTCGCCGGCAGTATTTCTCTCTTTCATCCCATTTTCCAGCACTGTCCCCATTCTCCTTCTCCATCCATCCTGCTTCACCCTCTGACTGCAGTGACGTCCCTGCAGCTCTGCGTTCCCACCCGCGCAGGGCCCGTGTCCGGCTGATTTACACCCGGGCGGGGAGCATGGCTGGGCCCTTTGGGCCGGCTGCAGGCCCTGCGTGCTGGGAGGCCCTGGGGGGCAGCTGCTCCGGGGTGGGCAGGGTCCCCTCGTCTTGGGGGTGGGGGTCACACTGGGGGCCCGATCCTGGCTGCGTTGTGCCCGCCACAGCTTTCCTGCGGGACGAGGATGGCGGGTTGTATCTTGGTGTCGAGAGACTGGAATCAGTCCGTTGCAGCAAGCTAGCACCTCCCTGCAGCTGAGCTACTCTCGGAGCTGCCGGACCCGCGGGCTGGCAGTTACCGGCCCACAGGCCGCTTGTGCTCAGGTTGGGCTGACGGGATGGCGAGCCGCGGCCTGCGCCGCCGTGACGTCACTCCCGGCCCACCCCTTCCCCGTCACCCCAGCCAAGAGGGCATTTCCAGAGGGGTTCGTTTCGCGGAGACAGGAAGGGGCTGTTGGCTCAGTGAGCGTGGGACAAAGTTGTTGGCGGGGGCAGAGCCCATCCCCTGGCCTCTGGCCCAGCACCCCGCTGCTACTCGGCTGTGACCTGTTTGTCCCTGGGCGTGTGGGGTCAAACCCTGCCCGGGCCTGTGCAAACCCAGCGCGACTCCCGCACACGGCGGCTGTGCGCAGCGCGAGCCTCCTCACACGCTGCAGGCCGCGTACGGGCCAGGAGCTGTTTACTAATAAATCAAAACTAAATTATTGTTTTCTGCTGACATTAAGTAACCCCTGCCAAAAAATTAACCTGGAAGCTGTCTGACATCCCCGAGTAATATATCAAAATGCTGCCGGCATCCCCATCCCTCCCTATGCTGCTGCAACAAATCAATTAGGCTACCAATTCTGTTCATTAGAATTCATTTAAATCTCAATTAAAAAGTTAATTAAAAGTAAGAGTGAGAAGGAAATCATGTCTAACAATCTTATTAAACTCAAATCACCAAATTAATTTTAAATCCAAATCAACAATCAGAAGCGGAGGGGTAAAGGAGAAGGGAAGAGCTGGGTCTGGCGGGAGAGGGAAGGAGGGTCCAATGCTTTGGCACTCCCAGAGAAGGGTTTCCCGGCCCATGACGCTGATCAGAGCCGTGTACCTCATGGTTCCACCTGGGTTTACTTTAAAATACAGGATGTCTGGCTTCTCAGGTAAATCTGTCTCTGCCAGGCTGAGCCACCCGCAGCCCCCCGGGTTCAAATGAATCCTGCTCCCGCTCATGGCTCATTAACTCACCCCAAACTTCTCAGGGCTTTGGTTTTCCTGCGCTCCTGTGTCACGGCAGGCTTGCCTGGAAAGGGGCAGCAGGATGCCTCTCTTGGGATCAAACTCCCTCTTCCCCTGCCCCCTGTCCCAGGGTGCAGTGGCAGCTCTGTGCCGGGGGGTGCCGGGGAAAAGGGGGTCCCCCCAGCCCTGCTGTGGCAGGCATCTCCTCTGGCTCTGGCCTCGGGAGCCGAGGGACACAGGTCCAAAAGGCACTGACAGAGGTGTGAGGATGCCCTGTGACTTCCCAGACATTGGTTTTAATTAGGGCACAGAGCTTTCCTTCTCGGCACAGGCAACACAGTCAGTTCTTTTGTTTTCCTAAGGTCCAAAAATAGAGCCCCCCCCTCGGCAGCGTCCTCCTGACAAGCTACAAAAGCCTCAGCCTAATTTCCTATGCGGTTCTTGGCACCAAGGTCTGGGTGGAGGTGGGCAGGGTCCACCCAGCCTTTCAGTCTCATTAATCATTTGGCTTTCCCTGGCTGCTTGCAGCATCTTCTGGAGGAACCCTTCTCTTTATTCATTCAGACAACCCTTTGGATTAAACAGAGCCAGCTAAATGTCAAACCAAATCTGAGTCTTGATGCAGATAATCATTTCAATAATATTTCTCCATTTGTGCCCAAACACCAAGGGAATAAAGCTTTTCTGCTGTCAGGTAGTGTAAGACTGCAGTTGGTGTAAATGCTTGACATTGAGCCAGATGGCTTAGCCGTGCTGCAAACATATGTTCAACAAGCAGGCTTGCACACATTGGAATTTTATTATTTTGAACTGGTGAGGCATGCATATTTATTTACTTGACCCCCCCTTTGGTGTCAGTTTGGTATTAAAACAATCAGCTATAAAGCATCTCCCAGCAGCGGGGCAGCCCTGGTTTATCAGCTCCCTGTCAGGCTCCCGTCAGCGCCCGGTGCTGGCCCGGCTGGTGGTGCGGGGGGTGGAAGGGCCCCAGACCACCCCCCAGCACCCCGTGGCACAGAGGAGCTCCCCACCCCTGGACATAGGGTTACTCAGCAGTGATTTTCCAACTTTCCAAAGCCCAGGCTCTCTTCACAGACGATGTGTTCTGCTCTGTCAAGTGTATCCCAAACATCTCACCGAGATCACTGAGGAAAAAATGCTGGTGCAAAGGGGGAAAAAATGGCCAATATGACAAAAAATGGATTTTTTTGGATGGGAAGAGCAGCAGTAGAACACAAGCTTGTTCTTGTTCTTTGCTTTTCTTTTTTATTTCTCCAGGCTGATATGAAATAACTGGGCATAAATCTGTGTAATTTCACCCAATGGCCTGAGACCAGACCCAGGACTCACCAGAGCTGGAGGAGGAAGCATCCTCCTGCCTTACACGTGCTCTGTCTTGGGCCAGAATTAGATTTTTGGGTCCCAGTGCTGGACCTGCACTGCAGGGTGTGCAGGGGGCAAGCAGGGAACTGGGCTCTGCCCTCACCCTGCCCTGCCTGTGCTGCCACAGCCCCTCGGGTCCCACCCTGGCCCGGTGACGCTTTCCTCTGGGCATCGCTGGCGCATCCGGCGCGGTGCCGACTCTGCCCGCTGCCATCCTCAGCTCCGGGCTTCCCAGCATCCCGTCCTTGCCGTCGGGCGTGCAGGGAAAACCAGAGGGAATAAAAGACACCCCCCACCCCTTGCTGCGGCCGCGCTCGGCGCAGGTCAGGTGCGGGAGCAGCCGGGATAATGGGCGCAGCCCGTGCCCTTTGGCGAGCGCCGCCGCGCTCCGGCTCTCCGCAGCCGCGCTCATTGTTGTCTGGGGCCGGGTTTGCGCTATTTCAGCTTCAGGGGGCAAGGACCATCAATTATTTTTTGTCCGTAAAGTGCCGCGCGCATCTGGGATGCTCTTTAAATAGTGGTAATAATCACGTTGTAGCTCCTGCCAAAGCTTTTGCCCGTTCCACACTCCTCGCGCGGAGCTGCAGCAAATTGCTAAGCAACACTGATTTCCCCACTTGTTTGCAATTGTGCGGCGCGTTACCGGGGCGCCGGGCGGCCCCTGGCCCCGAGGGGCAGCCGCTGCTCTCCGCTGTGCCGGGCCGGCGCTGGGCACGTACCGCGCTGGCCCGGAGCGCACCCGCTTGCCGGGGCACGGGGACGGGGTGGCTGCTGCTCCACAGAGCGATTGGGGCCCGAGCACCCCGCTGGAGAGCGGGCTGCCAGTTCCCTTGCGTTCCCTCAAAAGCAGCCAGGGTTTTGCAGCCACGGGCTGGGTCAGGGTTGGTCTTTGCTTCTGCTTCACTGCGCGCCCAGTGCGTTTGTGTCCCTGAAGGGAGCGTTTGTGTCCCTGAAGGGAGCGTGTAAACAGCAGGGGACTCAACTTTTTGAAAGGGCAGACAATGGCAGGACAAGGGGGATGGATTAAAACTAAAGGAAGGAAGGGTCAGATTAGATATTAGGGGGAAGTTCTTTGCAGAGAGAGTGGTGAGGGGCTGGAACAGGCTGCCCAGAGAGGGGGTGGGTGCCCCATCCCTGGGGGTGTTCAAGGCCAGGTTGGCTGGGGCCCTGGGCAACCTTGTGTAGCTCCAGGCCTGGAGGTTGGTGTCCCTGCCTGTGGCAGGGGGTTGGAGCTCTGTGACCCTTGGGGTCCCTTCCCACCCAGACCAGGCTGGGATTCTGTGATTCTATGTGCCTGCTTCCAGCAAGGATGGGGAAGGAGGCTGGGGCTTTTGGGGTGAACCCACGAAGGCTGGTGATGCCCCTGCACCCACCGTGGCATGTGCCAGCATCGCCGTGCCTGGGGTGCCGTGGTGATGTATTGCCTGCCTGCTTGGGAGCGGGCAGCGTGATCCTGCCTGGGCTGTAGGTGTGTCGGGTGTGAAATAGGATCAACCTCAGTGTGAGAGGAAATTCTTTTCCTCTCGATCCCTGGGCCTTTGGAGGGCCTAAAGGGCACCTAGGACTGGGCATGGCAGTGCAATGAGATGCTGTGCTGCGGTCCCAGGGACAGATGTGCCGTGTTTGGATGTGGCCGTGCTTCCAGGAGTGCTCATTTCCAGCTAATCAGTGCTGCTGAGCAGGCAGCTTGATTTATATCTGTTGATAAATCATTCCTCCTTAGCAGTGTCCAGCTGGGATGCAGTCGGGAGGAGAAGGTGCCTCCCGGGAGCGCAGGGCAAGCCGGGAGGATGCTCCAGCATCACTGGGGCTCCTCCGCAAGCATCACTCACGGTCGGTGGCAGCAAGCAGCAGCTTCACTGGTGTTTTGGTGCTGCTGAACCCACCAGAGGTTTGGGTTGGTTTTGCTGTCGCCTCACAGTCGGTGCTCTCTGGGTACAAAGCTCAGGGTGGGCAAAACTCCCAGTCCTCAGCATCACACCCATGTCCTGCGCCGTGACCCCGGGGTGCTGCTGGGGGGGGGGGGGGGGGGCAGGTGGCCATGGTCCCTTTTTTTACCCTGGGACCAACGAGGCCAAAGGCAGGAGGAAATTTATGGAGGGAGAGCTTGCTCATGAATTTTCCTATTTGCTTTGCTGGGCTCTGCATTACTTTGCTGCTGTGAACAAACCCACCCGTCCTCCTCTGCGCAGCGCCAGCCGGCGACAGGAATATTTCAAGGCAGAACCCCGAGCAGCTGTGCCACAGTGCCAGGGGTTCTGCTGGGAGTGGGAGAACAGAGTGCTGCATCTCACCCATGGGGCTTCAGTGACCTGTTTCCAGGTCTTTTTAAACCCAGCAGCTCTCTGGCCCAGCAGCGTTCAGCCCTAATCACCGTCCTGTCCAGGGAACAGGTTTGTCTCTGGTGCTTATCCTGTCCTGGGCAAGTATCTGAGCATGACTTTGGGAAAACAGCTCCATTGCTGGAATCCCCCCCCTGGTTACCAACACAGAGTCTCTTCAGAATGCTCCGGAGAGAAGATGGAACTGCAGCACTTACTGCCCAGCTGTAACGGGATGCTGGGCTGGCAATGTGCGAGCTGGGAGGCCGGAGCCGGGAGGAGGGTGATGGGCTCTCTCCAGCAGCCCCTCTCCCAGGGGCTGTGTGAAGTGTTCACACAGACTTCATACAAATGCCACACATGTCCCTGTGCACCGACTGCTGCAGTGCTGGGAGTCGCTGGTGGAGCTGCAGGGAGTTGGGTGCTGGAGGGTGGGCGCAGCGTCGGGGTGCTGCCGGCACCGGGACCCCTCACACCCCACCGAGCCCCCTCCTCCTGGCCAAGAGCTGCAGGGACACCTCCCACTGTACTTTTGGGGCCGTGTGCCCCCCTCACTGAGATCCTGCTAGAAAATGTGCAGAAAATCAGCCCTGCCAGTGCTTTTCCTTCAAAAAAAATGAACCGGAGCCGGAGTTGACTTAGGATATAGATCTCTATCCTCCCAGTCATTTTTGTGCTATTTTTTCATAAACTTGGCTGCTTCTCGTTTGCCCTCTAATAATTCTCTGAAGGCTCATTTCCCCCGCATAACTCTGTGCAAACACAAAGTTGAGGGAAGGGTATTTAGACTCATCCTCCAGGAATGCTGCTGCTCAGACAATGCTTGTTTACCCACGCCGGTAATTTTCAAAAATATAAATGTGCATTTGGAGATCAAAGATAATCACGTGTGGGAACTCCAGCACTCCCATCAGGTGGGAGCTCGGGCAGGATCGCCTGTCCCTGCCTCTCCTACCCCCAAAGCAATGGGCAGCTGAGCGATCCGTGGGCTCCAGCAATGGAAGGATTCATGCTGAACACCCCCAACGGCTGATGGCATGGGTCCTTCACGACATTATTCTTCATGAGTGAGGAGGGACCTGATAATTCATGTTATTAGGTCTTCCCTCATGAGTAAAGATAAATGTCATCAAGGTAGGAGCCATTATGCATTCTATACAATGCAGGTTACTTTGCTACAATCCTTTTCCCAGTGTAGTTTCTTATTGTCTCATGTATGCGGGGGCGGGGGGGACACACAATATTAGTAAAAAGCTCATAAAAATGATTTCTAAAGGTGCTTTTTTAGGGCTGTGATGGAATAAGCTGTTGGTGACACACCCGACACACGTCACATCCCCTGTCTTTTTCCCCAGGTTACAGAGATAGATGAAGTTGAGGAGAAAAATCACAGTTCTGGCTCCTGAGTACTAAACCCGTGATGTCTCAGAGGTGTACGGCCAGTGGCAGGGCAGAAGGGGACACCCCTGCTCTGCTGAGCTGCTGGGAGCTGCTGCAGCTTGGGGGAGTCTTGGGGATGCTGTGCCAGCTGGGTGCTAGTGCAGGTACAGATGCCTTGTGCTCACAATCCCATGCAGCCCCAGCATCGGCGGGCACCTCATCGGGCCAGAGCTGGGCTTCCCACTAAAACCAGTGAGAGCAGACACAAAACCCCTCTTGGAAATTCCAACAAAGCAAAGAGACTGAAAACCTGGCTGAGCTACAAAGCCTGAGGACGTCATAGAATCACAGAATCTGGGTGAGAGGGACCCCAAGGGTCCCAGAGCTCCAACCCCCTGCCACAGGCAGGGACACCAACCTCCAGGCCTGGAGCCACACAAGGTTGCCCAGGGCCCCAGCCAACCTGGCCCTGAACACCCCCAGGGACGGGGCACCCACCCCCTCTCTGGGCAGCCTGGCTGATTCACAGCAGCAGACAGACACTTGGACATCCCTGTGCTGTGCCCGACAGCCTGTGTGTGTAACTGTGTGTGTGGTGTAAAGGAACTTGTTGTGTGACCCAGCACAAAGTGCTGCTGAGGTGTCACGGACAGATGTAACGCTGGGGCTTTGCAGGCAGTTAGTGGGGCAACAGCTGGCACAGCATGGCACAGCACGGCATGGCATGGCACAGCATGGCATGGCATGGCATGGAATGGCATGGCCTGGCATGGTACAACATGGCACAGCAACTGCTGGCATGGCACAGTATGGAATGGCATGGCATGGCACAGCATGGCAGGGCATGGCACAGCAACTCCTGGCACAGCATGGCAGGGCATGGCATAACAACTGCTGGCATGTCATGCCATGGCATAGCACAGCATGGCACGGCATGGCACAGCAAGTGCTGGCATGGCATGGTACAACACGGCACGGCACAGCATGGCACGGCACAGCATGACACAGCACAGCATCTGCTGCTTTTAAAACAGGACAGCAAACCAGCCAGGACACCACATGTTTGAATTTACAAGAGGAGGAGAGCAAAGGGCACTGAGTGTTGGTGCTGCCAAGGCCACGGCCGGGTGCGGTGCCGCGCAGGCACACTCGCAGGGACGCCGCAGCCGGCAGCACTGTGTGTATGGGGCTGGTGCCCACCTGCGGTGGTGGGGTGTTCCCTAAATCCCCGGCCCAGAGGCGATGCACCAGGGAAGGCAGGAAGGGCTCTGTGCCTTCAGCCAGCCCGCACAAGGGCGGTTACTCGGTGGGAACGTGACAAGGGACAATGGAATGTAAAGCCTGCTGTAAACAGCCAATAAATCTCCCCTTCTGCCCGGGCAGAGGAGGAGCCCCGGCGTTTGCACATCCCGTGCTGGTAGCAGGAGCGCAGTGACGCAGGTGGCACAGGGGACTGGAGACGTTGTGACTCTCTACCCCTGGGTGCTTCGGTGGAGAAGAGGTGTGAGCGATGCCCGGGAGGCTCTGTGGAAATCCAGCTTGCTGCCCAAAGCCCCGGTGTGGCGATGGAAGGGGATGAGGAGGATGACGATGGGGGCAGTGGTGATGCTCTTGCACTGGTGCGCACCCGTCCTTGCACCAGGGATGCTGGGCTTCCTCAAGCCATTCCCTGCAGCCAGGAGAAGACATGGAGCATGGTCTGTTCCCCAATCCTGCTGCCCCAGGCACAGCCCTGCAGATGACCATACACCCACAGATGCTTGTTGCTGGCGTTTTACTCCAAAGCCCCACATCACACACCCATCCCGTGCCAGGCTTCCCCTCCCCGGGGCCCCCACAACCCCACCGGTGCCTTTGGGCTTCCCCTCCCCATGGCCTGTGACCCCACCACCTCACCACCTGTGATGGGCATTGGGGATGGGGAATGCCTTCCCAGGAGCCTGGTTGGGGGTGACCAGGGGCTCCGTAGGCAGCATGACTCCTCTGCTGCACCCTGGGCGAAGACGGGAGCAGGGATGGGGCCGGCCGGAGCGGTACCCAGCACTGGGGAGGAAAGTTTGTAAAGAAAGTACTGAACACAGACTTCCTGGGTATCAGAAGGAAAATTTATGCATCGCCTTTGAGTTCAACTTCTCCATTAAAGCTTTTTCCCTATAATCTAGGGAGTTCTTATCTTGGTGACTTATGATGTTATGGAGGGGCTCATGCATGGAAAATGTCAATAGAAATAGTAACTCTAGAAGGGAAGGGCCTCCTAATTAGTCCCCATTTAGATTTTATGATGGCTTTGAGATCTGCTCATCCTGACAGTGCGCACTCTGGTTACATATTGTTCTAGCCTGAGGGAACCATAGGAAAATCCAGATTTATTGTACCTATCATACCAGCATATTTCATTTGCCATTATGAGCAGCCATCTCGCAATGATGCAGGAGTATTTATTACAGATTAAATTGTAGGACCTGGATGGTTTAGTGAGGTTCTTGAGGTATCATTTATGTCATTAACTGGCTCATTATCAGATCTGCAAATCTCAATTCCTTTTTCTGTGCCTTCTGTTTCAGAGCAGGGACCCTGGGCCGGGGCTCTGGCAGGCTGTGGGTCCCGGGGTGAGCGTGCCTGCCTGCATGCGTGTGCATGCGTGTGTGTGTGTGTGTGCACACGTGTGTGCGTGGTGCCAGGGCCTGGAGGAAGCGCAGCTCCTGCAGCGGAGCGGGCGCTGGGATCCAGGGTCAGGCTCCCTGGGGACCCTTGGTGACAACGTTCCATCACCGGCGCCGCACGTGCGCAAAGACGGGGCAGACACCCGCCTGGAGCCAGGGTGGTCTTTGGCCCCCTCCCATATGTTTCCATGCTGATTCCTCTCCATTAAACCACAACTTCAAAAGGAAAAGCTGGGAAAGGAGGTGGTGGGGGAGGAGGTAATTTAACTCTAATTATTTAACAAGTCTGTTCCAGGCGTAAGCTTATTACCAGTGGCGAAAGAATACGCTGGATTTTTCCCCCTCTCCCTCTCTCCCTTTTACGCTTTATCTCTACTTGGAGAATTATTTGAAGAGGTTTAATCCAGCCTTGATTGTTGTTGTTAATGGGGAAGGAGAAGGGGTTATTCTTCCATGTGCTGGGCTCTCTGTGGTGAGGACGGGCCGAGGCTGCCGCTGCTCCTCGATTTAGGGATATTATTTGACTCTATTGTTCGATGCGGCTCGCGTGTCCTTCCTTGTTGGTATTTGCCCTGTTTACTCTCCTATATTGCTTTTTCATAAAACCAGGGAATGGCATTTAAGTTGTTGTGTTCTTTGGTATTAAAAGGCACTCGGTACAAGCCCGGGAGCACATCCCGGATTGGGGGGTTCAGGGCACACGCTGCGGCTGGAGCTGCCCCGCTGTTTGGTTCCCCAGATTAATTAATTCATGTGATGGCTCATATCTGTGGGGAAGCTGCAGCCTGGGAAGCGGGCAGGAACCAGCCAGCCACAGCCCCTTCGCTGCGCTCCCTGGGCGAGCCAACCCCGGAGGTGTTCCCCTTGGTCGGCTGCTCCCAGGAGCAGTTTTTGGCACACTAATGGTTTTGGGGTGCTGGGCTCATGGTGGTGAGTGCCCAGCGCCCTGGCAGGGGTCTCCAGGGCTCCTGTCCCCTGCAGAGGGGACAGCTTTGGCAGCCTGCTCCGGCATGGAGGCAGTATGGCGAGGGGGAAGTGTCAGCCCAGTGCAGGTACGGGTGTCCCCAGTACAAGTCCGGGCGTCCCCAGTGCAAGAGTACCTGTAAAATATATATATATATTTATATTACAATATATAAAACTATGTATATATAAAATTATATATTCTCTATATAAATATATATAGAATGCATTATTTAAATATAAAATTTATAAAGTATATGATATATAAAATGTATAGATATAATATAAAATATAAGTATATATTGTATATAAATATACAATTCCATGTAATTTAAATAATTATCATTATTTGTAATTAATATATAAATAAGATTAAGAATAAAATTAAAGTAAAATTAAATAAATTAATAGTTGAATCAATAATATTATATTATATATATAGAAATCCATGTGTGTGTGTGCATACATATGTGTGTGTGTATATACACACACGTTTTACCCCCCAAAGTCCATAAGACATGACACAAACAGAACCCCTGATAGTTTTTGGTGCAGCACTAACGATTTTATTGGGTGTTCCATCCGTCCCTCCTAACAGAGGAACCTGCTCCAGAGTGCAGTGCACGGGCTGGGCTGGGCAGGGCAGGTGGGACAACTCAGCACTCAGCCTGTGCTTCCTCCCTAAAAAGCACCTGAATCCCCACAGCATCCGGAGGTGTTTCATCGAGCAGCTCCTCTCTGTAACGTGCCAACAGCCCTTTCCTCTCTCTTCAGTTTATTTTGCATTTTCCTTGATCAACCTAAAAAAAAGGGACTAAAAGGAGCAGAACTGGGGTGGGGGGGTTGGAATATCTGCCTGGGGTGTTCACACTGGTGAGGGGATCTGAATGGAGAAGGTGGATAGAAGTGGCAGTGTGTGCATGGAACAGGCAGTGTGTGCAGGGAAGGGGCAGTGTGTGCATGGAACAGGCAGTGTGTGCATGGCAGGGGCAGCGTGTGCATCCTCTCCTTAGCAGGATTCTCTGTCCTGAGCTGCTGTGGTGCCATCAGGGGTTTCTGGTGCTGGAAAACCACCCCTGCATCAGCCCCTGTGAGCAGAGATGCTGCAGGTATCACTCAGCTGTTCCCTCAGCGGGTGTTTTAAACCAAAAACGGACTGTAATTATTAAAACAAGCCCCTTTCCCTGAGTTGATAGCCAATTAACGAGAACTTGGTGCTAAACGAGCCGCCTCTCCCAGCCCAGGTACCCCCGAATAAACACAACCCTGCCATGCTGTAAATAGGCTCCTTGAAATGAGAGGCCTCTCCCTGCTCTTGCCAAGCCGGGGCTTTGCAGTGTAATCTTAATATCGAGCTTGCCCGTTGATCTCCACCCCTTTTTTAGGCTGGCCCAGGCTGGTCGGTGGCGCTGGTGCTGGCTGGGTTGCCGTAGGAACAGGGAACTCGAGTAAACACGCTCCCGGAGAAGAAATGTCTGCTAATTAAATGTGAGTGGCATTGATAGGGTGCCAGCCCGGGGAGGGCGCAGCCCACAGCCTCCTCCACGCCGGTCATTAGAGGAGGCTCAGGTTTTGTAAAATAATAATAATTTATTTCAGAGCGTTGCTGGTTATCTGTGTGAGGGGCTCGCAAGGCTGGGCTGTGAGCACACGGTGGTGGGGATGCTGCGTGGGCTGGGGATGGCAGCAGTGTGGTGGTACAGCAGAGACACCCCGCAGGGCACTGTGCCTGTAAATCCTGTAACCATACCTGTACATGCTCACACCACATTTGCACAGCAGGTAAAGGCCTCTGGGCTGCTGTGTGGGGGCTGGAAGCCCCAGTTAACCCCGCACTGTGATTTTTCAGGGGGTTTCAGCTCGCCCCCCACCACAGGGCTGGATGCCTCAGTTTACCCTGCATGCCTCAGATTACCCTGGATGCCTCAGTTTTCCCTGGGCACAGATGAGACAGTAAAACTTCTGCTGTCCCCCCCATCCTCTTTGTTTCCCACTCAGCCAGTTCCTCCTCCTTTTCATCCTCTCTGGGTGAGGACCGCTGATGGCTGTGTTCATAAGTCCATCCCAGCAGCCTGTCCCAGCTGCGAGGTGTGCCTCAGTGCTTGCTGGTGGGGGAAACCCCTAAAATCCAAACTTTTCCAATCTCCCAGCTCAGCAGCTCTGAAAACAAACTCTGAAAAAGCAAATTGAGATGGTCCCAATGGAGTGCAGCCAGCAGTGTGGGTGGATAAGGGCATAAACAGGCAGGGTACAGGACTAGTGAGAGAAGTAACAGCCAGTGACCTGGGATGAGCTCACCTGGGTCCTTGGCATCGCTGCATCGCACCCTCAGACCTGTGAATGCCAACAAATGCACTGATCAGATAGACAGGGAAACTGAGGCACGGAAGGCAGACTCAGCATCAGCCTCACAGCCCCGCTTGCTCTGCCCACCCCGAGCAGCGGGGAAGCCACGGGCCTCGCTGAGCACACGGACCCTGGGAAGAGCAGGGTTTCTCTCTGCAGCCTGTGGGCATCACCTCATGCTTGGTGGACTCAGGGCTGTGGTGCTGAGAGAGATGGGGGCTGGTCTCAGGAGCCTTGCAGCAGCTCCCAGGAAGGATGGGTGCTGAGGGCTCCTGGGACAAAGACCATTTTAACCGAGTTTTCCCAGCCCTCCCTAGTGCTTGCAGGGCTCTTACACTTTGTCTTGGTTGGGTTGGGTTGGTTTTTACACCTGCCGTGGCTTTTCCTGGTACAGGGTGGGCAGAGGGAGCCACAGCGCCCTGGCCATGGCCAGTGCCCGTCCCCGTGCCGGCGCCTGGCACGAGGTGGCAGCCGGTGATGGAAAAGCACCTGGAAGACAGACAGGCTGATCCTCGTGCCCCCGAGCATTTACAATTTATATGTCCTTGTCAGGTAGGGAGTTTGATGACTCTAATGTCATGTTTGTCCTTCACCCTGAGAAAATCTCCTTTTAAAGATCACCGGCCCATCTGTGTTGACAGTAACCGCGCAGGTCGCGGTATTAACATGTCTTGGGTTTTTCCAAAATGCTCCTCTTTTTTAGCCATTAAAAAAAAAAAGGAGCCAGGAAGAGAAAAGCCCCGTGCTTCCCAGGCTGGGCTCCAACCCAGTCTGGCTCCAGAGGGGAAGTGGGGCAGAGCACCAGCTCCTATAGCATCACCGGGTGGAATTTTATCCTGCTTCTGGGAGAGGCTCTGTGCAGTACCAGTGTTTCCAGGGTCCTCTGCTCAGCTGCAGCACTTCTGTTTCCCAGGAATCCCAGAAAGCTGGAGAAGAGCAGGTCTGTCAGGGGGCTGAGGAACAGCCAGCCCCTCTTTGGGCACATCTTTTCGCCCTGTGCCCGTGGGCAGAGCTGGCAGGAGCGTGTCTGGCAGCAAGGAGCATACCCCTGTCTGCCTGCAGCTCTGCCTGCCAGAGCCCTGCCTGCAGCCTGGGGTGTGGGGATGGAGTGGGACCCCCAAGGGACCCCTGCCCGCCTGCCAGCCCCGTGCAGCACTGCAAGGAGCCCTCTCTCCCGGCACCAAGGGACAGGTCCAAGCACCCTGAGCCCTTCAGACACTCTCCTGGGGGCTTTGGATGTGATGCTGCCTCCCCTGCATCCCGCGGGAGGCCAGGAGGGATGCTCCACCAGATGGGGACAGCCTTTGGATTCCAAGGCCTTGTTAATTGCTGTCTGTCCCCTGTTTCCTGGGGTTCACTCGTCCTCTCACTACTCTGCACCTGTCCACGGTGGTGCATCCACTTTTCAGTGCTGCCAAAGAGCCATCAGAGTCCCTGCCGCACGTCCAGGGGACAGCAGGGACCCAGCTCCAGCTCTCCAAACTCTCCCTCAGACGGGCACGTCCCGAACCTCGCTGCTCCCAGTGAGGCCATGGCTGGGCCCAAGCACTGTGCTCTGCTTGGGGCTGTGCTCTGCTTGGGGGCTCCAGCCAAGAGGGACGGCGTTGGAGAGGTGACAGCGCTTCCGCCCTACGCTGCATCCTCGCTGGTCCCCAGGGGGCTCCAAGGACAAGGTCGCTCTCCCACCCCACGCCCTGGCTGCAGGGGGGCTCAGGGAAGCACAGGGGTCTCTGAGGGGGGTGGGCAGCACAGTCAGGGGTCCCAAACTCTGGAAGAGGGGACATGGTACCAAACACTCTCTGGGACTCCCAGGGTCTCCAGGCACCCCGTTCTTGCATCCGTGGGGTTTCTTTCCAGCGCCGGGCACAAGGCACAGGAGGGGCTGTCACTTCGTGCCCCATGTGCAGCTCCCATGGGCGCTTCATCCACGTGCCCCCACCCACAGCCTTGGGAGGACAGCAGTGGTGGGACTGGCAGAATTCAATGAGTCCAGAAGCTAAGAAATAAAGGTAAGATTCATGGAGAGCCTTCCCAGAGGAGGGAAGGGGTGCTTTTCCTTTCGGATGAGGCTACTCACAGCCAGCTCTCCATCCACTGCTGGGAAAACAGAACATGCAGGAATATTCCCATCTCCTTCCTGATGGGAATGCCAGCAGCACAAGGGATGTGGTCCTGGGGGCGATGGGCATGGAGCTGGGTGGCCACAGCACCCTGTGCCCCTTCCCTGTGGGACAGGGGAGCCAGCAGCAGGTTTAACTCCAGCACTTGCATCAGGAGATGCGGTGATTACATGGTGTGGGGACATGCAGCCCGACCCAGCTGAATCCAACCTTAAAAATAAAGGAGAACAAAACCACTGGAGAGGCTCAATCCAGCCCGATCCCCTTCCTGGGAAGCAGCACGGGCTTTGCTGGAGTTCAGTGCCCTGAGCTGGCTGCTCAGCATCAGGTCCGTGGGGTGCAGCCTGTGCCCAGGGCAGCACACGTGTAACACTGTTAATTTAAGGGGAATTACATGAACTGTACAGCAAGAGTTGCTGACTCTCCTGAGCATTGCTGTTATGATGTTTACCATCAATATTCATGAAGGTGCCTCAAATAAAAGCAGCAGCCAGGAAATTTTGCTGCGATCAGGGAGGGAGCTGACCCGGGGTGTGCTCGGAGCGTGGCAGGACCGGCAGCGTGGCTCATGCTGGGACAGATGGCACTCTGCTGGGGTGCTCCCATCACCACTGCAGCGTTCAGCCTCCCCAGGAGTTCTGGGGTCTCCATTCATGGTTTGCTTTGGAGCTTTCCAGCCTAGACAGGGAACTTTGGAGCAAGGAGTGGGGCCAAGCCCAAGCAGCAGTGGGTGCTGCCCTCCCCCTGGGCATTGTCTGGCTGGATGCACTGGGGCAGTTTGCTGGGAAACCAGATTGTCCTCCATACCTATCCCAGCATCGCCTCCACCCCGCTCCATGGGCAGCACCTTGATTTATGCCACCAGCTGTAAATGCTTTATGGCTTTGCGGGGAGGTGAGGGGCAGCAGCAGCAGCGGGAGCTGGGAGGAGGAGGAGGAGGAGGAGGAGGAGGAGGAAGGTCTCTATCCTTGGCACTACGAGCCCAGCCGTACCCTGTGCCGGGGCTGTGCCAGGGCTGTGCCAGTGGATGCTGCTCTGCCCTCTGATTAAAGGCAGAGGAGCTGAAACAGCCCGGAGAGGGTCCACACCTTCTGTCGCTGCCTCCAGCCGCGGCCCCGCAGCAGCCTGCCAACAGGGCACTGCTCTGCCAGTTGTAAATTTTAATTGGCCATCTGGGGAAAGCACAAACCACTGACTAGAGATTAATCAGTAAATTAACCCAGGCATAATACACATTTCCCAGCGGGCCCGGGCTGCTGGAGGCTGGGGCAGAGCAGCGGGGGCTGCGGCAGGGCTGGTGCAGGGATGCTGTTCTTGCTTTCCAACGAACATCTTCCCCGTGTCCCCAAATTCCCTTCAGCGCGACCTTGGCGGTGCCCCTGATTTGTATGGCAGCTGCAGAGAGGTTTCCCTGTCAGTGCTCGACACAGATGGCACAGGTACCGCCGGAGGAAGGGCTGATGAATCAGTGGATGTGACAACTTCCCCCTGGTGAGCTGTTTGCCCGGCTGCCGCCGCGGCGCCGGCAAGGACCAGGCGTGGCCCTGCCCGGTGGGCAGCGCTGGGGTCTGGCCGTGCAGCCCCTGCCCAGCTCACGGGTGGGGATGGGGATGAACAAGCACTGCCAGCCCCGCTGAGCTTTCCCCTCCGTTCTCACTGTCCTTCCTGCTGGGGAAGGAGCCCAGGCATCCCCCGCATCGCAGGGAAGTCACTGGCTTGAGCATCCCAGCCTGGGTGCCTCTCTAGCTGCAGAGCCTGGAGAGGGGGCTCGGGGAGGGGACAGAACCCACTTTGTCAGCCATGGGCATGTCCCACATGGTGGCAGGAGAGGGGTAGGGATTGGGAAAGTAAACCCTGGCCAGCAGCAGCATCGCTGCCCAGTCCGGACCGGGTGGGGTTTGGTTCAGACATGTCACACAAGGACATTTTGAAGCTGCAGGAGGGGCATGGAGAGGGGCTGGGAGGCAGGAATCCTTCCCAGGGAGTGGGGAGGTCCTGGCATAGGGTGCCCAGAGAAGCTGGGGCTGCCCCAGGATCCCTGGCAGGGCTCAAGGCCGGGTTGGATGGGGCTTGGGGCACCCTGGGCTTGGGGGGTGTCCCTGCCCGTGGCAAGGGGACACTGGGGGGGGGGGGGGGTGGTGTCTGGGGTCCCTGCCCACCCCAGGCACTGCTTTGGTGGGGGTCTGTGCTCCTGGCAATGTTTGGTGTTATATTTCTCTTTAAAAGAGAAACAGCAAATTGGGTAAAGAATGATGCCCAACCTGAGCTGTTTCCCCTCATCCCCCAGCGTTTTTCCCACGCAGCCACGTGCCGGCATCGGCTGCTCAGCAGGGCTGCCCGCCCTGAAGCCAATGGGTGTGCACTGATTAGGTGGAGAGCCCCTCAAATACACCCTGATACGGAATACAAAGGAATTACTTATGCATTCTGCTATGAGACCCATTGTTAATTAGGAGGTTTGCATATTAATCGCAGCACAGGAGAGAAACCCACCCAGCTTGTGTGTCCGTGAAACACGGAGCGATGCCGAGGGCACCCGGCTTGGGGCGCTGAGGGGACGTTCCTGGGCATGAGGCTCAGCTGCAGGATGATGAACCGAGGGGAGGCAATGTCTGGGCTGGTCCCCCTGGAACAGGAGTGTCCCCCAGCAGCCCCGGTGAGGGGCAGGAAGGTCCTTCAGCAGCCCTGCTGAGGGGCAGGCAGAGCTGCCCCGGCCAGACCCAGACCATGCCTAGGGGCAGGACACCTCCAGTGGGGAAAACGTGGGCACTGGGAGCTTGCTCCCTCCCCAAGAACCTGAATGGTGCCACACTCAACCAGGGGGCTCAAGGCACAGGACCCCCGTGTCCGTATCTCCATCACGTCAGCAAGGCAGCCGGGTGTCATCTCTGGGAGCAAGCTGGCTTCCCCTGCCCTCAGAAAGGTCCCAGCCTTGGGGACACATTTCTTCTCAGGCCCAAAGCACCTTCTCCCTCTGAATATTCCATTTTCTTCTCTTTGATTCCCATTCCCTCCCCAGCCTCCTGCCCCTCACCCAGCCAAATAAATCTGGTTTTATCTATGTGTTTCACTGGGATGAACTAGAAACCTTCCTGTGGCACCTCCGTGGTGGCCAGGCTGCCTGGAGCTCCTGTGGCCACCCTGGGTGTCAGGCTGCCTGGAGCTCCTGTGGCCACCCTGGGTGTGAGCTTTCCCCTTGCACGGTCCCGTTGGTGGCTGTTCTCCCTGAGTTTGACAGCTCTGGGCACCCCAGGATGAGCGGGATGCTGTGAGTCCCCCTGCTCCTGGAACAGCTCCTGCTGTCCGGGCAGGGCAGGAGGATGCTCGTGCTGATGGGATGTTTATCTCTGGGTGAGAGGAACTGTGCTCCTAATGAGACCACAAAGCATTTCCTTCCAGAGGCCATTGCTAGGGGGGCAGAGCAACCCCCCAGTATGCCAACAAGGATTTGCAGCCTATCATCGATGCCCCAAAACCAACTGGATCTTCTCCACCTCGGTAGGAATGAGGATTTATCTGCACCTCCCCACTTCAGGTGGGCAATGCAAAGAAATTCACCTCAGGAGAAAATGGCTTTTTACTGGCTTGGCACAGAGCTTGTTACCCTGTCAGGCAGAAGAGGAGGGGGGGGGGAAATGCAAAATCCCAGGCAGGATGCACCCAGGTATCTGCGGCGAAGGAGCCTCTCTCCGGGAGAGGGGTTTCGGTTCTGGAGAGCAGGGACTGGTCTTCATGGCAACAGACAGACAGACAGACAGACAGACTGAGTCCATCACAGAGCTACAGCCACAGAATCAGAATCACAAGGTTGGAAAGGACCTTTAAGATCACTGAGTCCTGTCATCTTTCTGGTTTAAAGAGAAACATCAGTGAGCAAGAAGCACAGTGTGCTCCCAGAGCCGGGCTGGTGTGGCTGGGAAGAGCCCGTCCTCCCTCACCAGTGACACCAGCACCGGCTGCATGTCCGGGCAGAGGGTCTGATGGGGCAGCATCCATGCTGTCATCATGAACCTCTTACACTGGGTCAGGGAGAGGGACCTGGGATGGCCTCTCCATGTTCCTGGAGCCGAAGAGCCACGCTGCCTTGTTAAGTTGCAAACTCGCCCAGTTCAACCAGTGTAATTGGAAAAGGGGATGAGAAGGCAGCTGGTGGCCTCGGGAACTGGATCACGTGTAGCTGAGGTGGCCCGTGGCCCCCTGGGCCTCCCAGTGAGGCTCTTGGAGGGGTTTGCAGGAGGGGCTTGGGGGAGAACGTCGCACACCAGGGAGGGCCAGACTCCTGCTAGAAGTGACTGTGAAGAGCATATGGTTTGATTTAATGCAAGAGACTTGGTGGATTATAATTGAGTAGATAATTGGGAAAGGATGATAATTGTTTATGAGAGGGAGGGATTCAGTAATTATTCAAAGCTGTTTTAAAAGACTTATAAATACTCCTTGACAAGGGCCCAGGAGGGGCCAACACATTGGCTGGGTCCCTTCCCTGCCGCTCCAGAAGGAACGTTGAAACCTGAACAATGAATCAGTGCCAAGGTGCAGCTCAGGGCTGGGACCCATGGGTGCTGGTGGGGTCATTGATGAGGGACACCCCATCCCATAATACCTATACTCATCTCACAGTTCCTAGCCCCATCCCACAGCTCCTATCCCCATCCCATGGTACCTTTACCCATCCCATGGTACCTACACCCAGCCCATGGTACCTATGCCACAGCCCCACAACTCTGCCAGGGAAGAACTTTGCCCTCCCAGCTGAGCTGACCCTGCCCTGGGGCAGCTTGAGCCCATTGCCCCTTGGCCCATCTCCTGTCCCCTGGCTGCAGAGACCATCGCCCACCTCTCTGCACCCTCCTGGCAGGGCAGGGGAGGTGGGGAGAAGGTCTCCCCTCAGCCTCCTCTTCTCTAGGCTCAACACCCCCAGCTCCCTCAGCTGCTCCTCAGAGGATTTGCCCTCCAGCCCCTTCCCCAGCCTGGTTGCCCTTCTCTGCACTCACTCCAGGACCTCCATGTCGTTCTGATGCTGAGGAGCCCAGAACTGGACCCAGCACTCCAGGTACAGCCTCACCAGTGCCCAGTCCAGGGGCACAATCCCCTTCCCAGACCTACTGGCCACGCTGGGTCTGACACAAGCCAGGATGCCATTGGCCTTTTTGGCTGCCTGGGCACACTGCTGGCTCATATTCAGCCTGCAGCCACCCAACATCCCCAGGTCCTTCTCCCCAGCAGCTCTCCAGCCAGTCTCCCCCAGCCTGTAGCTGCTGGGGGTTGTTCTGTCCCATGTGCAGCACTCTGCCCTTGGCCGTGTTAAACTTCATCCCGTTGGTCTCAGATTTTCCTCTGAGGAGTGGACATTGATGTCAGTTATTCACTGTTCTGGCCTGTCAAAATACCTGGGAATAAACAGGTCTGAGAGGGCAAACCCTGTGCTCATACTCCAAACACTCCTCCCCTTCCCCGTGCCTCTCCAGTGAAGCCTGAGCCGTACCTGAGCTAATTAGATTTTGCTCAGTAATCAAACTCAATCAGAGGGATTCTCTGTGAGCTCCTTTTACGCCACAATGAGGGATGCGTGGCGCTCCCCCCCCATTTGCATATCTTTCCATAAACCTAAACCCAATCAGTGTTCAGGAGTTATGATAATATAACGAATCCGAGGCATTTACATCTTTTAAACAGGGACTGGGAAGGCGTTGGGCTGGGGGCAGCCAGACAGCCCCAACTCCCTTAACCCCTTCAGCCAGGGATGCTGTTAATTCCCCCCCAGGGTCATTAGTTCCCTGGGGCTGCACTCTGCCTGATGCAGAGCCCTGCAGCCAGGGGACCCGTCCCAGGGCCGGGTTTTCTGGGTGATTACGCCAGGTCCCCCTCAGCTGCCACATGGGCTGGAGGAATGACACACAGTGCTGCGGGTGGGGCCCAGAAATGGTCTGTTAAAACAGCCATTCGCTGGGAATGGCTTTTTAATGACTCCTCTCCCTGGCTGTGCCCGGCCAGGGCAGCCTCTCCCCTGGTTAGTAAGCAGTTCAGACTTCTCCTTTCGTGCTTTGATTGGGAGCAGGCAGAGCATCTCCAGAGCCTGAGCACGGGTCAGCTGCACATCCCTGCCCGACCAGCTTCATGCCAGGCACTGCTGGCCTCCCAGCCCTGGCTAAGTGTGCCTGAAAAGGGGAGACCTGTCAGTGTATTTGTGGTGCTGCTCTACCCTCAGGAACCAGGAACATGTGCCATCAGGCAGAGCCAGTCCCTGAGGGGCAGGGCAGCTCCAGAGCACTTCACCCTGGCTGGGATATCCCATTTTCCAAAATAGCTCCTCTTTTTATTTAAAAAATCAGTGACTCTGGTGGGAATGAGAGGTCACCTCTAGAGGTCACCTCTACGGGAACAAGCCACCCGCCCCGGCAGAGACGCTGCACTGGGCTTGTTTCCAGCAAGAAACTTCATCCCGTCTGGGAACTTCTCACAGCAATATCCCACTTCCCAAAACCTGGCCCAAAGGACTTTACCCAGCTCAGCTGTAACGAGGTACGTGGGACTGTGGCCAGGTGGATGTCAGGACAAACCCAACCCGCAGCACACTGGAAAGCCCAGGAACTGTCCATCCATCACCTCGGGGGAAGGATGGAGAAGGGGCTGCATCCCAGTCTGGCAAAGGCCAGGCGTCCCCAGAGGAGCTCAGCCCTGATCTGAAGGCTGCTGAAACCAAACACGGGTTCCTCTGGGGTCTGTAACGTCCCCATCCCCTTCTCCCACCAATTCTGGAGACAAGCCCGATCCCTTTCTCCCTCTCAGCAGGAACCAGTTCTCCCCCTTTGCATTTTGGTCTCACTTTGGTGCATTTCAGGGGTCCCTGAGGCCGGGCTGGGGCAGAGCCTCTCCATGGGACACGTCATGGCTTTAGCTTGGGCAGGCTCAAGGATTGAAAGGGAAAGGAAAAGGCATTCCTGGAGCTGTCTGGTGGTGATGGGCAGCACCCAAATTCAGTGGTGACTCATACAGAGCATCTCCTTTTCACCTGGCAAACACCTCTGGGCTCCAGAGCGCTCTCTGGTCTCTGTATTTTGGAAATAAGGACTCAAACCAGCACACTTCTTGCTGGCTACAGGCTGTGACGGGACTTCTGCAAACAGCCTGTACTCTGAAGAGCGATTCCCTGGGGGACCCAGCCAGGTTCAAAGGCTCAGATGGGCTTGATGGCCACTGATAACTTTGGGGTGATGTTTCTTTTCCCTGTTCTTGAGGGGTTTATATTGTGTGAGCCTGTGTTAGGCTTTACTTTGTGCCACGGACAGGGCTTTTGAGATATTTTTATACCAGGAAAACAAAGGAAAAAGAAAAAAGCCCCAAAAACTCTTGGGTAATTTTTTTCTTTTTTTGAGATGGAAAAAAAAGTCACATTAAAGTGATTTTTTAAAGCCCTGTTCCAATGTGGAGGAGGAGGAAGAGGAGGAGGAGGAGGTCACCTGCAAGCTCAGAGGACTTGGGGAATGGCAGGGCTGGGGCACGAGGAGGTAGTGGAGGCCAATAAATGTGGCTTTCAGATCATGCCAGCAGAGAGAGAGGTTGCACAGGCAAAAGCTTCGCAGAATAAAAGTCAAAATAACAAAATCAAACAGGAACTGGCACCGCAGTGGCACCACCTTTGTGGGCTGTGGGCATGGGCCTGCCCAGAAGGGAGGAGGAACAGGAATTGGCTGCACTTCATCAGCACGAATTCCCTGGGGTGCAGCCTGCGCTCCTGTCCAGGCTGGGGACAGGAGGGGCGAGGGGTGGGTGGGTGTTGGTGAGAGGGGCGAGGGGTGTGTGGGTGTTGGTGAGAGGGGCGAGGGGTGGGTGGGTGTGTGTGAGAGGGGCGAGGGGTGTGTGGGTGTTGGTGAGAGGGGCGAGGGGTGGGTGGGTGTGTGTGAGAGGGGCGAGGGGTGGGTGTGTGTGTGTGAGAGGGGCGAGGGGTGGGTGGGTGTGTGTGAGAGGGGCGAGGGGTGGGTGGGTGTGTGTGAGAGGGGCGAGGGGTGGGTGGGTGTGTGTGAGAGGGGCGAGGGGTGGGTGGGTGGGTGTGAGAGGGGCGAGGGGTGGGTGGGTGTTTGTTTGTGAGAGCTGGGGTGCCAGCGCTGCTCGCTGTGGAGTAGATTCCTGTTTATTCTCCTCATGGCCCCCTGGTCGGTGGGGAAATTCGTCCCCTGCCGCTGCCATTGGTTTCCCGAGCGGAATATCTTTCAGGACCATTTGCAGTGTCCTCTCCCCTTGCGAATGAGTAATGGGGGGAAGTAACTTTGGAAATGACATTGCAATGTAATCATCCATATTGTGTATTGTGGTTAAAATTGATTAAAATAATATTGAAACTCCCCCAAGGGATTCTGCAATTATAAGTCAGGTCCCACATGGAAAAGGTTTCCGAGAACTTGGCAGATGTCTTAATGAAAATGAAGCATTATAGTAATATATTAGTGCTATTTGTGGGTTATTGACAGGGAGATCGCTAAGCCGTAGAAATTACTGTCCAGAAGAAGGGCCCAATCGTTTTCCTTTCAGGAAATTTTTAATCAAATATAATTTCACAAAAATAATTGTCTAATTTCGGCCCCGGCTTTTGATCTGCACATTGATGGATCAATTATTAAACCGAGGTCCAGCCACTCGTTGGCTCTGAGGGGTGACAGTTTGAGCACCCGGCTGCTCACCCCGTCTGGGTTATTGCTGAATAAATTCTGGCTGTTACTGGCAGCCCTGCAGTACCAGGTGGGAGAAGGCTCCCAACTCCTGTCTGCTGGCACATCCTGGGTGGAGGGTGGGAAGGGCAGGCTCCCTTCCCACTGGGAACCGTCCTGGCTGGGGGAATTCCATAGAATCATAGAACCTTAGAATGGCATGGGTTGGGAGGGACCCCAGGGGTCACAGAGCTCCAACCCCCTGCCACAGGCAGGGACACCAACCTCCAGGCCTGGAGCTACACAAGGTTGCCCAGGGCCCCAGCCAACCTGGCCTTGGACACCCCCAGGGACGGGGCACCCACCCCCTCTCTGGGCAGCCCCTTCCAGCCCCTCACCACTCTCTCTGCAAAGAGCTGCCCCCTAAGATCTAATCTAAACCTTCCCTCCTCCAGCTTTAATCCATCCCCCTTATCCTGCCATTATCTACCCTTTTTAAAAGTTGAATCCCCTCCTGCTCCTCTGCTCCCTTCAGGGACGGGGAGGCTGCAGTGAGGTCCCCCCACAGCACTTTGGGACCCTTTCAAGCCTCATTAGCCATTCCCTTCCCAGCGCTGGGGATGTGGTGGCTGATTCCCTTCGCCCTGCACAAAGCAGCCCTGTATAAACACCACAAACAGAGTAAATCTGAGGGGATAGATTTATCCCTACACAGAAATTTCTGTTTCTATGGGTGAGAAACAACCGGCTCTGCCAGCACCCACACCATATTTTAGTCTCCAATTTTAAAAACCTGCTGTATTTCAATATCCTTCTTTAAACAGAGCTGGGTTTTATGAAGCACGGCGTGAGATGCTGATGGATAAATCACCCAAGCATGGTTAAAGAGACCCTAATCTCCAGATGGTACCAGATCCATTTAATTGTATCCTCTGACCCCAGCTCACCTGAGCCTGCATTAAAATCATGATACAGTTCAAGTGTGAAAATGATGTAGTGTTTATGCGTCCTGTTTATGGGGGGGCAAACACACACTGAAATTCCTGTGTCGAAAATTAGTGTGGCCATTTGGGAAGGTTGAGTTAGATCAAAGCAGCTCTCAGAGCCTTGGTCGCCCCTTTTTCTCTGAATGGCTCTGTGGCTCTACTCCAGCATCACTAACTGGTGGAGGATGCTGGGGAAGGGGTGATGGCTGAGATGGAGGAGGGCTCTTGTATCAGCCACAGGGCTGCATCCAGCCTCACATATGGGCCATGGAGCACTTGGTCTCATCCTGAATTTGCACCGTGCATCCCAAGCCAGGAGTCCCATTTCTGGTACTTTCATCCTGGTTCCAGGCACCGCACGGGTGTGACACCCCGGTGCATCCCCCACCTTGGGGCGATCCCCTGAAACCCTTGCTCTCATCCCCCAAAGTAGGGGTTTTGGGCTGGGTAAGCTTTCTAATACAAGGAAGATGTGGGGCTGTTGGAGAGGGGTCAGAGGAGCCACGGGGATGCTCAGAGGGCTGGAGCAGCTCCCCATGGAGAGAGGCTGAGGCAGCTGGGCTGGGTCAGCCTGGAGAAGAGAAGGCTGTGGGGGGACCTCACTGCAGCCTCCCCGTCCCTGAAGGGAGCAGAGGAACAGGAGGGGAATGGGCTTGTTAAAGGGCAGAGACTGGCAGGACAAGGGGGATGGAGTGAAGCTGGAGGAGGGAAGGGTGAGAGGAGAGACTGGGGGGAAGTTCTTTGCAGAGAGAGTGGTGAGGGGCTGGAAGGGGCTGCCCAGAGAGGGGGTGGGTGCCCCATCCCTGGGGGTGTTCAGGGCCAGGTTGGCTGGGGCCCTGGGCAACCTTGTGTAGCTCCAGGCCTGGAGGTTGGTGTCCCTGCCTGTGGCAGGGGGTTGGAGCTCTGGGACCCTTGGGGTCCCTCCCAACCCAGACCAGTCTCTGATTCTCTGATTCAATGATTCTTTGCAGGCACTTGATTGCAGGGAGCCATTAATTACCTGTACTCACCCCATCAGCTCCCACAGGAACAGAAATCCATGTGAAAGATGCACTGACTGGTCCATCAGGGCAGCATCTTCCCCCAGCACCTTTCCATGGTCCCACTCTGCAGAGGGGCTGAGCCCCAGCCCCAGGGCAGCGGGAGAACACAGACTGAATCTGTATGAACGTATTGACAGAGGCAGGTTAGCAGTTTTACTGCAGATATACCAGATTACGGGCAGAATTGAATAATTTATCCAGCAATTTTCACATAAGCAATATTATTAAAAATGAAGACATGAAAAAAGAGGATAGTTATAGTGGAGAATATATAGAGGCCATGAATAAATGCATTAGGCAGCGGGAGTGGTGAATGTTTTAGTAGGTTTAGACTAGATTAAAAAAACCTGTATTTGATTTCAACCAAGTCCTAAAATATCTGCTGAGGACAAGAAACCAGAGCTTACAGCCAGCAGTGCTGGGATAGGTGAGCTTGTGGCGGTGCTGGGAGCGGGCTGTCCCTTGTCACTGTGTGCACACTGCCACTCGCAGCGTGTCAGTGTTCCAGGAGCTCCCCCAGCCCAGGTTTGTGCACAGCCCCCACGCTGCCGTGCTTTGGGAGGGGACATGCTGGGGTTGGACACTGGCATTCCCAGGGTGGGGTCCCAGCACCTGGACAAGGCGTCTGTGCTGGATGACACCCATCAGATTCACACACGGGGCATCCCTGGAGCTGGCACTATGCACAAGGGTGTGCTGCTCATCCCAACGTCTCTGCTTTGTGCAAAGGTGGCTCCTGTGAGGCCCCATGGAAAACTCCTCTCTCTCCATCCATGTGCTCCTGGGGAGCTGACCTGGGCAGAGCCCAGACAGGGTGGACTGAGGGCAGCACCAGTGTCAGGGTCCCAGCTGCTGGTGTGAGGGTCCCAGCTGTTAGCATGAGGGTCCTGGACGCTGGTGTGGGGGTCCTGGACACTGGTGTGGGGGTCCTGGCCGCCAGCACAGGTGCCAGCGGTGGCTGAGACGCGCGGGCGCGGCGGGGGCCGGTGTGCACGGCTGCTGCCAGCCCGGGGGCGGCGGGGAGGAGACTTGGCCGGGCGCAGAGGTTATGGAAATGGCAGGAGGGGAGCGGAGCGCAGGCAGGGAGCCTTCGGTTTTGTTTCCTATTGAGTTCCTTTTATCTCCCGGCCTTATGGTTATCTGCTCTCCCCCTCTCCTGCTTTGGCAGGGAAGCCGAATACTGATGAGGCACAAGCTGGTGAAGTCCCAGGCACTTCCAGGCGGCAGGTTTGGGATCGAGAGGTTAGTTTGACTAATTAGCCTGGAGGATTTTTGCCCCCCGGGCGCCTGGGTCGGGGTATCACAGCCACAGGCTCTGCGCAGCTTTTGTGCCTCCGGCAGCACTGTCCCGGCAGCTCAGGGCTGGGGCTGTGGCCAGGGCCAGGATGTGTCCCCAGAGCTGGGGAAACTTTCAATAACCACCAAGGCAAGGCTCAGAAAACCATTACGGATGTGCCTCAGCCAGGTATGGAGAGAAAAACATCTCCAGGATTTCTATAATCCAAATTTTAGACCCTTTTTTTAAAGAAAAACCAGGATACCTACATGAGAGTGGGAATTCAGGGGGCTGGGGGTGAGTAGAGGTGCTGGGAGAGCTGCCTCTGTCCGAGCCCACCTGTGGCAGGGGTGTCTGAGCTCCTGGACAGTGCCAGACAGGGACCCTTCCTGGAAGATGATGTCTTCAGTGGGATGTCTTAGCTCATGGCTCGGCCAGTACAGCACATTGGGTGATGCTGGGGAGCTGAGACCCCTCTGCTGCAGCCCTGCTGGGCGGGGTGCAGTGGGACAGGAGGGGACCTCCAGGCAGCACAGCACCGATGGCATCTGCCCTGTGTGTGCAGAGCTGCTGTGCCTGATCTGCAGAACCCTGGCACTGTGGCAGTCCTGACCATGGCCTGTGCTGTGAATGCAGCTCCGGTGGTGCTGTGCCATGGGAAACTGCTTCCCAGGCACTACCCACCTGTGTCTGGGTGCTTCCCACCTCTGGCACCGCTGGGCATCCACCCACAGCATTTCTGAGCTGGCACTGGGGTCAGGTGTGGGCTAAATACTGAAATAAATTAAATATATATATATATATATACACATACAGATACAGACACACATTTTTTGTGTGGAGGAACAGTTCGAAGTCTTTGCAGATACTCAGTGATGAGTCACTAATTACATGGCCCTGGGGAACCTGAACAAGTACCTGATGGTCCCTGGGCCACCAGCGCTGCGAGTACAGTTCAGGGCAGAGCTGTGAGCTTACTTCCCTTGGTGAGCACAGGAGCTGGGAGCCGAGGGCATCCCCGAGAGCATCCCCGAGAGATGCTGTGGCAGAGGAGCTGTGCTGCCCCACTGCTTCCCGCACGGGTGTGGGTTCAGCACAGCAGCACCAGAGCCCTGCTCTTCTGACCAAGGAGATGCTGCTTGTGGACATCACAGGGGTTTCCATCTGCTGCTTGTGCTGCGTTCGGACACATCAGGGGGATTCTGTCTCATCCCAGCCCATCCCATCCTGTCCCATCCCACCTCACCCACCCCATCTCCATCCTACCCCGCTGAGGACCCAGAGCAGGAGCCCGGGTTTCCCCCTGGGGCCGTGGGTGTGTGCCCTGGCCCATGGGCACTGCACAGGCTTCCTTGTGAGACGCTGAAACTGGGGCAGAAAGTGAACCCCGCGCAGGTCCCGGTGACAAAGGCGTGCGCAGCAGCAGCAGCAGCAGCACGTGCCCCCTGCCATTCACAAAACAGATGCTAATTGGCGGTAAATATCAGCTCTCCTTGATGAGCCTGGCGAAGTCAGAGCTGGCTGAGCCAGAGGGAAGAGTGTTCCACGAGCATCACCGGTGGAAAGGGAGTGGGGTGCACGCGGCAAACGCCGGGGCTCTCCCTGCCCCCCGGTGTGGGGGCACCCCAGGCTTTGGCTGAGCTGCGGTGCAGAGGCACCCAAGGGTGCTGGGGGTCCATCAGCAGGATAGGCTCCCATGGCCACCAGCCCCCCCTGACGCCCCAGCAATCCTTGCTGCCCGAGAGGAGCCAAATCAGCCGGGACGTGCTGGAGTCCCCCCCTGCGTGGAGCCCCGTGCCGCGGCCCAGGCGCCGCAGAGAGGGCAGCTTCTTGGGCTAACGGGGCTCTCGTTCGGTGCTGCTTCTTCACATCTGGTCGCCAAAGAGTCACTCTGTCACCCTGCAGCCTGCTAATGAGATCCCCCATTTAATTAATACCATAAGAATTTTAATTCTGACTGAATCAATTTAACGTGATGTGATTTTGTCAGCTCTATTCCCCAAGTAAAAAGTGAGCCTGATGCTTATTACATACATCATTTCACGGGCTCTGCATTCCCTGCTGACTTAAACAAATTCTAATTAAGACTAATTAAAGCATCATTTATGAAAGCGCTTGTGATAGCTATGCAAACATTCTGGGTGGGTATGCTTTGCATAATAATTATCCTAGTTAATATTAAGGCTAGGTCCTTGGCAATTAGGTCTTTGAAACAGAGTTATTCTGAATTTAGCCCTTTTCACTGTTAGCAATTAATAACAAAAAATAACGTGCTGAATGTATGGAGTGACTTCATCAGGGGGTGAATGCAGAAGGAGCGGCCTTGTTTGCATGTTTGAGTTTAGGTGGAATTCTCTGGCCAGGGGAGGGATGCTGGAGCAGAGGGAGCGGGTTTGGGTCCCCAGCCGGCGTGGGGAGGAGAGGTGATGGGAGTGCCCCCCGCTCCCTACACACCCTCTCCTCCTGCAAGGAGGAGCCAGCAGGTTTAGAACATTTCTTAAGCAAACTCCGGACTAGTCGGGTTTGGCTGGGCTGGCTTTCCTGAGCCCAGCTCCAGACTAGTCGGGTTTGGCTGGGCTGGCTTCCCTGAGCCCAGCTCCAGACTAGTCGGGTTTGGCTGGGCTGGCTTTCCTGAGCCCAGCTCCAGACTAGTCGGGTTTGGCTGGGCTGGCTTCCCTGAGCTGAGCTCCCTGTCAGTGCAGCAGATGATGGAGTCTGGGAGCGCAGCGCCAGGCAGAATGCTGCCTCAGGAGCAGTGGGGTCCAAATGGACCAAGTGAGCGTTCCCTGGGCCCCCAGCCCAGGAAAGGGGTCTGGCTCTGTCCCGCTGTGGTGTCTGACATTCCAAGCATTTTACTTGTCCCTTTTCTTTCCCATCAGTGGGGCAGGGAAAGGCCAGGGGTGTACAGCAGCTCTGCTCCCTGAGGATGCTGGGTCACCCCAGGGACCGGTCAGGAGCACGGCTCAAATCCCCCGTGAGGTGGCACTGCAGGAACCAGCCTGGCATTAAAAAAAGAGGGATAAAACAAAAGAGTTTTGGTGTGCTGCCCAACATCCTGAGTGTGTGACCCAGGGAAGCGCCAGCCCATGGAGTCCAGCAGCAGGTCCCATCTCATACTGGACTGAGGGGACGGCTCGTGCCTCAGGCACCATTTCCAGAGCCTTTCACACCCTCCAACCCGCACAGCACGTCAGACACATCATCTTTTTGCTGACTGACAGCGAAGTTGTGCTGGGCCCAGAACTGTACTGAGCTCCAGGGGACACCTGGCACACCCCACCAGTCCCCCGGTGAGCTATGGGGAGCAGCCTTGGTCTTTACCCCTGTTTCCTTTACACTCTTCTCCTCTGCTCTGGGGGGTTATTGGTGATTTGGAAAGTGCCCTGAGGCTGCCTGGCTGGCAGAGGGGCTGGGTCTGTGTGGCTCTGCCGGGATGGATAACTTGCTCTGGGGGTGGGAAACACTTCCTGAGGCTGAGGTCTGTCTTGGAGCAGAAGCCAATGAGAACCCCCGACAAATCCACACCAGGGAAGGAGGATGTCAGGAATGCCAGGTGCACCCCCAGGCCCCCAGGCAAAGCTCTGTCCCAGCCTGGGATGTGATGCTCCCCCCTCACCAGGGAGCCCAGTGCCCATCCCAGTGCCAGGCTGGTGTTGGGCTGAGCTGGGGACAGTGTGGGCCAGGGCTGGCACCCCCCATCCCAGGCAGGGTGACATGGGTGCCCTCAGTGGGACCTGTCCCCCCTCCCTGGGGTCCATCCTTCGAAGCACATGGGACAAGCCGGGGAGAAGTGTCCCCTGCATGTAAACACGGGAAGGGGACACAACCCTTGGGCGCATTCGGCGGGGCAGCCGCCCTACAAGCTCACCCTGCACAAACACAGGAGTGCACCCACCTATGCTAATTTCCTCTGGCTAATTTCTAACAGCTTTTTGCTATATTAGCTTTCCAGGGGGTGCTGGGTGGCTTCCCAGTATTACTGGATTGACAGGCAGCTGGCGCAATAATAAACCCGCTATTCCCATATCTGCCCAGGGCTCAGGGAGGGATGAGGACAAGACAGATATCTACCCACTCACCATTTAACGTGCACCGCTCCTCGCTGAACATGCAGATGGCACGGCGGTCCCAGATTTCATTTGAGTTAATCTAATCCCTCCACTGCTCCCACTAGAAAGGAGGGCATTAGCAGCCATATGTCAACCAGATTTGTCAGATTATTCATTACAATTAATTGCTGTTCTCACTTAAGGCCTTTAAGGCTGTGAATTGCTCTGAATTCTATTGCAAACACAAAATTATGAGTAAAAGACTTTAGCCCTGTCATTCAAATTTCACGCTGACCTTTATCAGCTTTTGGCTTTTCCATGGGTGCTGGGCTGAGAGCTTCCTAATTGGGGCTCCGCTCCTTCCTCGCCACAGGTAAGCTGTCGGCCGGCGCCGGCACGACCGGGGGAAGCTCGCTGGTCCCAGCAGACAGCCCGTAGCTGCCAGCTGATAATGCATTAGGAGGGCAAGGAAACGAGCTGGGTGTCATAATGACCCAATACACTAATTAAGCCTCTAAATACTGTAGCTGTTTGAGGCGGTTTCTGTGCTGGGCAGAGTTTTTGGGACTGTGTTACCCTTGGCTGTGTGTGTCAGCCAAACGCTCTCTGGGAAGTTGTGCCAGGCAGTCGGTAGAGGGGAGCAGGGCCATGTGCCCAGGGGGGACAGGGCTGCTGGACCCTGCCCACACCTGCCCACTGACCAGCATCACACCCGGCACTGGTCTGACGAGGCCACGGGCTGAGGAGCCCCCATCACCGGGGAGCGTGGGGCACAGTGAGGAGCCCCCATCACTGGGGAGCGTGGGGCACAGAGAGGAGCCCCCATCACTGGGGAGTGTGGGGCACAGAGAGGAGCCCCCATCACTGGGGAGTGTGGGGCACAGAGAGGAGCCCCCATCACTGGGGAGTGTGGGGCACAGCGAGGAGCCCCCATCACTGGGGAGTGTGGGGCACAGCGAGGAGCCCCCATCACTGGGGAGTGTGGGGCACAGAGAGGAGCCCCATCACTGTGTGGGGCATGACAATATGTGCCTCTGGCATTGGGGCTGCCCATTCTGGGACACCCTCACTGCAAAGCTTGTCTGCAGCACCCCCTGGACAGGGTCTCTCTGGATTTCCTGCACATCGCCCACTTACCTGCCATATCTCTGGTGCACAAGCATTCCTGGACCCAGCTGCACCTCTCCCTGCTCCAGAGGGGGACAACACCAGGCAACCCAGCCTCTCTGCTACCTTCAGCCCCTTAAATAGGGCTCCTCTCCTCCATGGGTCTGCTCAGCCTAACGGTCCCCAGCTGGAGTGACACTAATTAGTCAGAGCCCAACAGGAGAGAAATGTTGTGGGAAAGTTTTGCTGTGATCACTCTCTGGGGATAAGGAGCATCAGTGCTGGTGGGTGGGAGAGGGGACAGCCCCTCTGGAGCAGAGACGGGCTGGGCCTGTGCCCGGGGTCCTTCCCCTTTGCTGGGGACACCCGACACCTGCCTGCACATCCCTTCTCCCAGGCAGCAGCAGGAGCTCTAGGGAAGGAAACCCACCTCTTTTGCTAACAGCTCTGCTCCTGTTGATGTTCACTCTGCCATGCCCAGAGAAACCAGCTGTGAGGTCTCTCCCTCCACCAGCACCCACCTGTAACCCCCCCACCCCCAGGCTCTGCTCCCTCCATGCTCCTGCTGGGACAACAACCCCTGCTCAGCTTCTGCTTGAAGGGATGAATTCAAAGTGGCTGGTGTGTACCCAGAGTTAGGGGGTGCCCCACTCTGCTGTGGGACCCACAGCTCGTCCCCGCTGCCCGTCCTCTCTGCCCATCCCCTCTGCCCGTCCCTACTGCCCATGCCAGCTGCCCATCCCCACAGCTCATCCCCTCTGCCCATCCCCTCTGCCCATCCCCACTGCCCGTCCCCACTGCCCGTCCCCACTGCCCATCCCCACTCTCCCTCCAGCCCCATGATGCTTCTCCTGGTTTTGCTGCAGCAACAACCTCTAACCCAGCAGAAAGCAGGAGTGAGCCACAGACCCCCCGTGACACAGGACAGAGGGACTGTCCAGACTTTTTTCACAGCTGCAGTGTTCTCAAAACTACGTAGCTAATGGCATCACATCTCCCATTTAATGGACCTCTTGCTCCAGGAACAAAAGCCGTCACTCTTCAGCTGAGAGTCCCCTTGTGAGCTGTTATACCAGCTCCCAACTGTCCTCCCAGAAAAAAAGGCTGCTTAACGAAGGGAACGCGTTGCCCTGGAGTTAACTCTGGAAAAGTTAAAAGCCTTGGCTGCAGGGGGCTGCTGAGGTATGGGGGGAGCAGCGGGCAGCAGGGCTCCCCAGGAGGAAAGGGAGTCTGGGGGTGTGGGCAGAGCGGAGGTAGGGCACTGGTTTCTGAAGAAGCATCCAGGCAGGTGGGTCATCAGGGGATGCTGCTGCCTGGGGACATCGGGGGATGCTGCCTGGGGTTATTGAGGATGCTGCCTGGGGTCGCTGGGAGATGCTACCTGCCAGGGGACACACACTTGACAGGCTGTGGTTCTGCCATAGCCGTGGTTGTCGTGCACCGCAGCGGCAGCACATGGCTGGGAGCAGCCTGTAACCATCCATTTCTGCTGGGCCAGCCAAAGAATGGTGAAAACCAGGAAAATTAAACCTCAGAGGGGAAAATGGCCAAAAAGAGAAGCCCACAATCAATTCATTTCCCCAGTGCTCTGCCACGAGTTACCCTGGCAGTGCCAGCACCTCCCTCGTGCTCACCACAGCCCTTATGGGGTGGCCCCAGCACCTGCTCGCCCCAACCCCAGCCAGCCCTCCCTGGCTGTGGGCAGGACGTGCTGCTGACCCAACGGCACCCCGAGCCCTCGGGCCGTGCTGGGCCGATTCAGCATCGTGATGGAGGAGATTCCCCCCCTGCACCCTGACTGCTGCCTGTGGGGAGAAGCCCATCGCTGGCACATTTTGGGGTGTCTCACAGGGGCATGTGCCCATCCATACACGTGGGTGTGTGTGCAGAGGTGCCTCTGCATGTGGAGTGTATATAGACACACTGGAACATGCTTCCCATGGACATGAGGTGTAAATGGATAACAGGCAAGTAACTAACCTCATGGCCTGGGAGCACTTTACATCCCAGCCTGCTCTCCCAGGGAAGAGCTTGGATTGCCAGGCTGCAATCCCACCTCTCCTGCCAGAGCACCAACTGGTGCAGGGATGCAGGGATGCAGCAGCACCCCTGGCATGGCTGGGAGAGGCGGGCACAGGGCGAGGCAGCCGATGGTGGACCCGTTTCCCACGGCAGCGGGGGAAGCCCAGCCGGTGCAATATCAGCCGGTGGCCACTGTTATTAAACATACAATATCCCCGTGCAGAGCCATAGGAGAGATGATCTAAAATTTCATATACCTAACATGGTGTATAAACAGGCTAAATCCCTATACATTTTAAACCTTCAGCAGTCTAAAGGTTAAAGCCTGTCAGCTGGATTTCACCGGCTCCGGGAAGGAATGGAGAAGTCACGCCAACTCCTCATTGTATACCAGTGATCAAACATCTCCTCATTACACTTCAATATTGTTGCCTCTAAAGGTCACCATTGCTGAACATAATCACACAAAATCAAAACTGCAAACTTTATATATCATGGAGGTAGTAAATAGCTCGGAGGTTTATTTTCTGGTGCCTGAACAACATCCCGAGCCCATTTATAAATTCCCGGGCGCTGCGGCAGGAGCCGAGCGCGTCGTGGGGACTCACAAAAGCCTCAATTAAATCAATTTCCTGTAAAGAATATTCAGAATAACTTCTGGGGTCACTCCGGACCGGCCTCATCAAGCCACTGCTCCCCAGTAACTTCAATTTGCATAATTAAAAAAGGAGAATTTTGATTATTGGAAAGCAAGCAGCGGGTTTCTAACAGGACGATGTCCTGGTCAGGTTCCTTGAACTGCTTCATCCTTGGCACAAAGACAGGATTTACTGGGAGGTCTCCAGGATGGGCTATAAATCCCAGGCCATTCTGTTATTATTTTCCTTCACTGGTTTTACTCAGTGTTCATGTGGCCTGTGGGCAGGCCAGAGAAAGCCAGGTTTGCCAGAGGAGCCTGGAAACCCTGCCCACTTTCTCCAGCTCAAAGTTCAGCTCTGGGATGGATGCGTTTCCAAACTCACCTCAGGAAAATCTCTATGGAAAAGGGAGACCGGAGGGTGCACTGAGGAATTTTGTGGGAGGATGGAGTCGTGGGTGGGAAGGAGAATTTCCAGCAGCCAAAATGAGTTGGGAGGCAGGTGTCACATCCAGCCCAAGGCAAATATGGAAAAGGAGAAAAGGTGAAGCCAGAAGGTTTTGCTCTCAGATGGATGTGCTTCCTCAGGGTCCCTCTGCTGACCTGACACAGGGCTCTGTCCTGGAGGAGAAAAAAAAATTAAGACCTTTTCATGATGGCCCAAACAGCAATGATTTTATGGGGGTTTTCAGCTCAACTGAAGCTAGAAAGCCTGCACCCCTGTCCCCCAGGAACCCTGCACTCCTGACCCCCAGGAAACCCTGCACCCTTGACCCCCCCAGCAACCCTGCACCTCTGACCCCCAGGAAACCCTGCTGGTATGAGGGATGTGAAAACTCTTGGGTTTGGGGACCTCCTGCAGGTTCTTCCAGCCACCCCAGGCCCGGCGTCCCGTGGAGCTGAGTGTCAGCAGGAACAGTGCCCGGGATCCATCACGTCCCTCTGCAGCCATCCATCAGCATGAAGAGCAGTTGCACCCCCCTTGGGCAACCCACCTGCCTGGTCCAGAGGGTCTGAGCCGTGTGTTGCATCCAGAGTGATGTGGGTCACCCAACCATCTGCTCTGACCTCGCTGGACTCACACACTGGCAGCACTGAGTGGTCTCCTGGGGTTACTCATCCCGCTCCTCCATGGACAGGCTGCTCCCTGGGCTGGCTGGTCCCCAGGCAGCTGTGTGTTCAGTGTCTCGGCTGTGCTCAGGGTGCCTGTTGTGTCCCCAGCCGTGTCCCCAGCCGTGTCCCCAGCCGTGTCCCCAGCCGTGCCATCCTGCTATCGCCACTCCAGCCAGCCACCAGTGGATCTCAAATGGACACTGGAAAACATGGAGAAGCAAGTCTGTGTGTGCCCATGGGGTGTCACACCTGGGGCCTGCCTTCCCTGTCCTCTTTGGTGGCTGGGCACGGGTTGGGACCCTGCTCTCGTCCACACAGCCTCCTCCTCTCAGGCTCCTGCTGCAGCAGCAGGAGGAAGGCGGGGAAGCGCAGGAGGGTCCCTGCCTGGCACGAGCGGGGATACACGGCTGGAAAGCCACCTGCCAATGGCCAGACACGTCCCTCGCAGCGCAGCACGGCTCCACGAGGCCTCTGCACGGCAGGACAGGGGTCACGGCAGCCGTGGAAACACCCCACTGGTGCCCAATGAGCTGAGGGGGGTGCCAGGAACCCCCCAGCTATCCCAGTGCCCCAGCCGGGGCGAAGCGCTGCCGTGCCGGGTTGGGATGCCGGCTGGGCCATCACCAGGAGCAGGTCCCGGCGGGCAGCCAGGACCTTTGTTTTCCCTGCATTGTCCCCAGAACCTATTCAGGCGTTGAACAGATCTGCCGTGCGGCGCGTCTGCAGCGAGCTGATAGGAGAGGCGGTGGGCGCCGGGGGGGTGTTTGTACGGGTGAAAGGTTTTGTAGCTGCTGTGTGAAAGTTAAACACAATGCAACAGTTTGGTAAATAAAGAGGAGGTTTCTTGTTCGCTGTCGGCAAGGGACAGGGACCTGGGGCAGGCAACCTCCTGCCTGGAGCCAGCCGGAGCAGGGCGGGAGCAGGATGTCCCCGCGTGTACAGCAGTGGCAGATGGTGCACGCTGGCTTCTCTCCTCCAGATTTACACCGAATCGACTGGACACGAGGCTGGCTGCGTGCAAGTGATCCCAACGCGGCTCTGACTGGCATGGAATCATAGCATCATAGACTGGTCTGGGTTGGGAGGGACCCCAAGGATCACAGAGCTCCAACCCCCTGCCACAGGCAGGGACACCAACCTCCAGGCCTGGAGCTACACAAGGTTGCCCAGGGCCCCAGCCAACCTGGCCCTGAACACCCCCAGGGACGGGGCACCCACCCCCTCTCTGGGCAGTCCCTTCCAGCCCCTCACCACTCTCTCTGCAAAGAACTTCTCCCTAATTTAAACCTTCCTGCCTTAACCCATCCCCCTTGTCCTGCCAGTCTCTGCCCTTTAACAAGCCCATTCCCCTCCTGTTCCTCTGCTCCCTTCAGGGACGGGGAGGCTGCAGTGAGGTCCCCCCACAGCCTTCTCTTCTCTTCTCCAGGCTGAACCAGCCCAGCTCCCTCAGCCTCTCTTCGTAGAGGCATCCCTGTGGCCAGGGTGCCATCCCTGTCCCCCAGTCCCAGCCCGGCTGTGGCACATCCTGCCCTGGTGCTGGGTGGCTGCGTGGGCTGCGCTGACACAGGTATCACCCTGCGCCTCTTCTGCATGAAACTTCATCCTTATCGGGAAAAGGCCCGTGGGGAATGGGGGGGACTGAGGGCAGGGAAAGCTGCCACAGAGGTGGATGATGATGAAATGCCCTGGAATCGATGGCTTCATTCACAGCAGAGCTGAAAACGGCTGCATTGATCCCAGGGTTTCAAACGGCTTCTCAATGGCAGCGAGCAGCGGCAGCCTGCTGAGTTCAAGAGATGGCCTTGTCTGGGCTGGAACAAGGCGCTTGAAGCACGGCTATGGCTCAGGACATCTCAGGCACACGCTCCTTGGCAGCCCCCCCCCCCCCCCTCCCCTGTGGAAACTTCCCCTATAATTGATCTTTTCAGGAAAAGAGAATAAGGGACTGGGGGTCCCGTCCTGGTGCAGCGGGAGTCAGAGGGAGTTTGGCTAATGACTCCCCTGGGAGTGGAACGAGCCTTCGATTTCCGATCGGGAAGCAGCTCTGGAACTCCTGGAGAAGGTTTAATGCAGTGCCTGGACTGTGGGGGCTGGGGGGGATGCCCCCTGCCCTCAGGCAGCCTGCACGGCTCTGCACCGCGCCAGCACCAGGACGTGCCCCACGCTTCCCCTGCAGAGCTTCAGCCATGCAGAGCAGGAGAGTCCCTGAGCTGATGAGCTCAGGCCAGCGGGACACTCAGCACCCCGAAGCACACCCAGCACCCCTTGGAGAACTGGGTTCAGCAGCTGCCTCAGTGTCCTGCTCCCTTCTGAGGGAGTGTGAGCCCAGCCAGTGCCCATCACACACCCACTTGTCTTCTCTGCAGAAGGTCAAAGTGCTGCTGGGAGCTGTGGGGGCACCCCCAGGGCTGCCAGCTCTCCCATGGTGGGTCTTGGTGGCACAGACCCACCAGCTCCAGGGGTCCCTGGCCCCCATGCAATGTCTGCCTTCACACAGTGATACCCACCAGCGGGTTGTTTCACCCATGTTCCTGCTGAAAGCAAGGAGATGGAGAGCAAAAGGTCACCTCACCCGTGCCAAGGGGAGCAGGAACAGACCCTGGGTTCCCCAGGGAAGCTGCAGCACTGGTGCTGTGGTGCTGAGTGTGTTGGTGTTTGTACAGCCAGGTCCTGCTGCTTTTCACCACGACAAAGGAACTGGGCTCCTCGTATGAATAACTCTGTAACCAGACCACACCGATTATCAGGCTTAATACCCACTGTCCCTCATTAACGTTTCAGAGGAGCGATTAGCATGTGGAGGCAAACAAGGTGTACTTAGTTAGGGGGACGCGACCCAGCTGTCATTAAATTATATCTATGATTAATGATCTTCAGAGGCAGAGAGCTTCAAGGCTGGGTGATGGCGAGCAGGCGGGGAGGGGGGAGGTCGCAGCCAGCGGTGGGATGGCTGAGGGGGGCACATCCTGGCTGGACCCCACACGACCCAGAGAGCTGGCATGAGTTAAACCAAAAAAAGGGTCTGAGGACATTTCCTCAACACAAAGCACTGGGGATGGGAGGGTCCTAAAGCCCAGCCCCCTGCACTACCCACCACCTGCGATGGGATGTAAAGAGGTCTGGTTGGAGCCCGCATCCCAGCGCTGCCCCAGCCCAGGCTGTGCACTGCCACCTGCCTGGGGCACACAGAGCAGCAGGGTCCCTTCTGAGATGCCCACCCAGGCGGTGGTTGCAGCAGGGTGGCTGTGAGGTCTCGGCTGAGCTGTTGCTGGACTGAGGGGTGCTGGCGCGGGGTCAGAGCTGGGGGGCCCTGGCTGAACAGGAGGGATGCGCTATGCTGCCGTGGGACCCCCACTCTTGCTGGAGAACCCCCCGCCCCATCACTAGCAAGCACCAAAGCAATGCCAGGCACTCTGCACCCAGCTCCTCAGGAATCCCATTATCCATAGAAAACCACGGAACCGGCTCAGCGATGGAGCATCACTATCAAGAGCAGTTGAGGAGGCAGCGTGCAAGGTCTCCACGCAGCCAAGGGACACGTACACAGCCGAGGCCAGGAGTGAGTGTCCCGAGCACACGCAGCCCACAGGCTCCTGACAAACGATATTTAGAGAAAACAATCTCTTTTTTGCTGCCAAATTTTAATTTCATTAGAGATCGTTTGGGTTTTGTTCTGCTCAGTGGGGCTTGTTTAGGGCTGTCTGTCCAGCAGCATCACTGCCATGGCAACGGGCAGCCAACACCGTGAGAGGCACAGAGCATCCGCAGGCGTCTGCCCCTCGGTGCCCGAGGAGGGGAAGGGGCACGTGTGGCAGAGGGACACGAAAAAGCCTCGGGGCGCATCGGGCTGGGGAGCGATCGATCCGTCTGCACTCACAAGAACACTTGCTTGGTATTCCCCAACTTTCTTCACAGCACTCGTATGTAAGTGGTGAAGGAACAGCGGGAGATAAACAGGCTGGGGAAGAGTCTGAGATCAGACTTCACCCGATCCTGATTTACAGCATTCTTACAGCAAAACCAGCTGCATGTTTTTGCTTGCTGGGCAGACCTTGCAGACACTGAGCAACACAATCAAGAGCCAATCTTTGGCACCTCACCACGCTCTCTGAAAGAACTTCCCCCTAATATCTAAACCTTCCCTCTTTCATCTTCCATCCATCCCCCTTGTCCTGCCAGTGTGTTGGGGAAGATGTTCCCAGTCTGGCACAGGGAGGGGGACAATGACAACCCCCCCCATCTCTGTGCCCAGCTCTGAACTCCTCCTGGGTGTTGCCTCCAGGAGAACCACTGTGTTCACCAGCAGTCCGGCTTCCCACCCTGAGTTGCTGTGGGTTCGTGCACCAGAGCATCTGATGAACGTCACCAGCCACCCTGTGCTGTTGAGATGTCACTGGTGGGACACATCTGGGGACCTCTGGGCAGCGGTATGGCACGACTCGCCTCCTCCAGAGGGGGAGCAGACCATAATAAGTCACAGGAGACAGAATAAGATATGAAGGTCACTCACTTATGCATGGAGATAAATTATATTGTACCATCAACTAAGTTTCTTCAGCCAGTCATAAAGCAGAATACTGCGAAGTAATTTATTCGCAGATGGCGGCGATAAACCACTCAGGCTCCAACAAATCAAGGGGTACCAGGCCGCCCACACCCTCAGCCCCGCTGCCAGCCTGGAGGGGGAAGCCCTAGGCCTCTCCCTCCTCTCCAGCCCCAGCCCTTCACTTCTGTGCACTCCAAGTACAGAAAAACCTGCAATAAACACAAAAAACAAGCATTTCCTGCAGCCAGGAACTGGCCAGTCCTGCACCCGAGCCGAAGAGGGACCACTTGTTCATGAGGCGCGACCGCAAGGCCGTGTTATCTTGTCACCTCAGGCTCGAGTCATTGCAGATGCTGCTGGGGGATAGAATCTTCCAGAGGGCGCCCTGCCGTGCTCCGTGTCCCACACAAAGCGCATGAAGCTCAGATCTAATCCCCAGCGTCACGGAACCTCTGAGGCCTGCGGCCCAGCCAGGGCAGCCAGCACCGCGGCCTGCGCATGGAACAGGGCGAACGTCCTTCAGCCACATCTTTCTCCTGACAAGCACGGAGAAATCCCACCCCCACGAGATGCTTCCTTGCCCAAGGAAGTCCAGGTGACATTTTTTGTCTTCTACAAAGCCTGGTTGAGCCACATTTCTGCTAAAAATAATGGGCGCTGACTCTTCCCTGAGGTGGAGGGCTGGTGGCAGAGGTGCGCAGAGCACCCACCTCCCACCCACTCCGCGCGGGTACTTAGCACGGAGAGGGAAGCGGCCCTGGACCACATGTTCTTAAACAGAAGGTGATGCAAAGCAAAACCAACAAGTGTTAAAATAACAGGGCGGAGATGACAGCAAGGTTACGGTGCTGAGAGGGTGGAAGCAGCCTCCGGAGTATAATAGGTTTTAAATTGGAGGCCTCTACTTAAACCCCACAGGAAATAAGGAGGGTCAAAAAGGCAGCGGTTGCACAACTGTTATATTACTTTAAAAGACAATCTAATTTCTCCTTCAGAAATTGCTGCGGGTTTGGGGAAGATGTCTGTGACAAAAGATGTCATAATTCAGGGCCGTCGCTGAACGGCAGAGTGGTCCAGAGCCTGGAGCTGTATTCAGCCAGAGCCATTCCGCCAGCGTGCCGGAGAGCTGTGGCATTTCACACAACCCAGCTGGGGGGGACTGGGACACACAAAGTGCCACAGGAGAGACCTGCCCAAGGCTGGGACACACAAAGTGCCACAGGAGAGACCTGCCCAAGGCCGGTGTTGATTCCCCTGGCTCGGGAAACAGGCAGAGCCCAGGCACACTGGGATGGGTGGCAGAGGAGCCCCAAGCTCTCCATGCCCACCGGTGCCCATCCCACCGTGCCACGAGCAGGGTGGGCACCTGGGGCAGGGCCAGCAGAAGTCCTGCCCCGGGGCCATGCTCAGACCCTGCAGATCCTGCCAATGGATACTGCTGACCGTGGAGAAGATCAAGCGTCTCCTCTCGCTCGTTCTCAGCCCACCCAGCTCTCCTGGGCCGGGTTTTCCTCCGTGGTTTGTCCAACGCACTGGAAATACCAGATCTGTGGTGGAAAGAGGAAGGTCTCTGGCAGCTGGAGCCCTCTCCCTGCTGAGGAGCCCACAAGAGGTGGCAGCAGCAAAACCTCACACCACTTCTGTTTTCTGCCTCAGCTGAGCCGTGGCTGGAGCTGGGGGGAAGCTGGGCACAGGGAAAGCCCTCTGGCTGGGTGGTGGGGACGGCGGGGGGGCCATGGGGCAGCACTGCATGCACAAAGAGCTGGGTGGTCATGCTGTGTTTGTGGCATGGATCTGGTGGGGCAGCACCTTTCAACCCATGACTTCTTACCACACTTGTCTAGCAACCCAGCCCAGCCCAGTCCAACCCAGCCCAGTCCAGTCCAACCCAACCCAGCGCAACCCAACCCAACCCCACCACTCCTCCACACAACAGCCCATCACAACATGGTCTAGATTTTAGCCTATTTTTCCAAAAGCTGGAAACCCCTAAGCAGTGCAGGTGATAGGAATTAACTTCCATTCTCCTACACAAAGCTGGGGAGTTTTCTCATTTTTTGGGCACATTAACATTTTGTTACAAGTTGGGTGGTTGGTTCACTTGGTTTGGGTTTTTAGAGCAGCTAAACCCTCTAAACCTTTCTTTGTATGAGAGCAACATCACCCCATATCACAGTACAGTCTTCACTGGGGCATGCCCAGGCTCCTTGTGAAGCTCACAGCGCTGCAGTCCTCTCTTCCCAGGTATCAAAGGAGCAGGGCACATTCTCAAGGGAGGTCACATTTTTCCCAGTCTGCCCCAGCCAACAAAGCTGTTTGGCTGGACTGTGCTGAGGTATTTACCCATCCTCTGCAAGAAACAAAACCTCAGTAACAGACATCTGCTGCAGCCCAAGAAGTCTCCTTTCACACCCGAACTACTGTTTCCAAATCCCATTTTCCCAGCAACTAATGAATCTGTGAGCTTAGCAGGGTCTGCCTGTGCCTTGTGCCTCAGCTGTATCCCATGAACGTTTAACACCACAGGAAACAGTCACTTCCTAACTCAGAAGCAGCATTACAGGAATTAAACTATCACTAAGTGACCATGGGTATTTTTTCCACGACTCCCATCCCTTCCTGGAACAGGGACCAGCCAAGAGAGCTGGTTACAGAGCACCAACCCAACCACTGCTGGACTGGGAAAGGCTGTTACACCTTCAACTTCCATGTAGTTCACTGGAAATTAGAGTTTAAATGAGAGTTAAATGTGTGTTCTGGAGACAGTAGGGTATTACTCTGAAGTCAATCATGCCATTACTTTTTATTGTGGGTCGGTACAGGGAAGTTTAGAGGGGCCCTGACAGAGAGGGATGGAGGAGGGTGGCCCTCAGCGCTGCCCCTGCCCGTGGGGCACCGTGCTGGGCTCAACGCACCCTCCTCAAATCGTGTCACTTGCAGAACTCACACCCCACTGCTGCAAACATCCAGTGTTCTTGTCACCGAGAGCTAATTAAGAAATCTGGACCACTGTTGCTGAGCTAATTCTGTTCAGGTTGACTGCATGTTCAGACCTGGCTCTGGATGCTCATCCAGTGTGTCCTGTGCCCAGCTCTGGCGGCTGGATTAAGGTAATTACCTAGCTCGACACTTCCCTGATGCGTTTCACAGTAATGGGAGCCGAAGCTCTTAGAGGCTTCTCCAGCTGCACTTCAGAGGGCTGGGAGGGCGAAGCTGGGCCTGAGGAGGGGAGAGCCAGAGCCCAGCTGCTCCGCGGGCTGCCGGCCGGCGCGGCGCGGCTCGGGCTGCCCGCTTTGGGAGGCAGCTGCCCTGGGAGGCGTTTTCCCAGCCCTCAGCACGAGTCTCTGGCAGCCCGGAGCGACACAGCCGGAGAGAACAACCCCTGCGAACACGATCTCGCTCTGGGCATGAGAAAGGCACTGTGCCCACAGAGGGAAACCTCCCTGACTCTCCAACACATCTGATGCACAACGAGCGGGGCAGGAGCAGAAGACCCAGGCCCATGGGCAGAGCGGCTCCTCCTGCATCCTCACAGACCCCATGGCCTTCAGACACAGCACCCCCAGCCGCTTGCCACAGCCACGTGCCCGGGGCCGCAGTCCCACAGCCGCTCGCCGTGTCAGCCCCTGTGCTGACGTGTAGGGATACCCCACGTGGAACCAGGCAGGGAGATGGGGTTTCCCTCCCCACCAAACCACAGCAGTTAACAGGAACCAGCCCCAAAATTACTGTAACTCAGCCAAACCACCAACCCGTTCAGAGGGCGGCAGTGAACGGACACGTGTGGCGTGTGGGGTGCCGGCGTGCCCCCTACGTGGGACTCCCCTCTGAAGGAAAAGGTCATCGCTGCTGTGCCCCACCTCTGTGGAGGAGAAGGGGAAGGCAGGAGGGAAGCTCCCTCGTGCCAAACCCAGGGTGAGGGTGGGGGTGGCTGCCTGCATGTGGCTGGAGGAAGGACTCAGCCTGGGAAGAAGCTGAGGACACGGCTGTGGCACTTCAGGCCCCATCACCCAGCTGACACCAGGCAGGGGCTGGTCTGCAGGCAGCTCCAGGGTTAACCTTGCTGGCTAATGGAGAGATTAAATCATGGAAAAGGGTCTTTCAGGAACTACTGCTGAGGGGTTGGGATTTCTTCCCGAAGGCGGTAGAGCTGGGAGACGTGGAGCTGCCACGTCAGGGCCTTCTCCCACCTGGATGGAGAGTTGCCTGGGGACTTAGAGCAGCCTGCTCCAGACCAGGACACCGTGGGCTGCCACACAGGGCTCTTGCTGGGGAGAAGGGGGGGACATGGTGGCCCTTGTGCACTCCTCACCTCACTGAGAAGAGATGTGCATGTAACAGGGGGAGCAGCAGCAGTGTGGGGGTGTTCCCAATCTGTGCCTTGGTTCCGCACAACCTCCCGGCTCTCCCCCTGCGCCCCGTGGAAGGGCCTGGTCTCCCCCTGGGCCACGCTTTGGGGAACTGACAGCACAGCCAACACTTCTCTATTTGGAGCCTACAAACCACATGGTTGCAGGGCTGGGGCGGGGGAGGCGGGCGGGAGCACCGGGCATTTCCCAGGCAGCAGCACTGGGTTCCTTTCGCTGTCCCTTATAACTGGTTCCAGCCCCACTGAAGCCCCCATGGCTGTTCCTGGTCACTCAGGCACCGTGCTGAGCACCAAGCCTTCTCCCAGGAGAGGTTTTAAGGCTGGGGACTGAGCACCTCTGCGTGCATCTCCCACCTCCTGTCACCACAAAACCATCTCCCTCCCGTAACCCTCCCTGGCAGCCAGCACTGCCCACAACAGCTCCAGGAAAAGGGGATTAAGTGAAGATCTTGAAAACGGATCTGGACTTACGTTTCATGGCAGTGAGGTTTGGTCTCCTTGAGTCTTTGGGTCTTCACCCCCAAAGGTGCTGCTGGCGGGGAACCAGACGGACACGCTGATGCGGCTGCAGGGCACTGGCTGGGCCCGAAGGCTGAGGTGTCCCTTCCTTCTGCCCCAGGGCCTGGGCTGCATGGGAGCTCACGCAGGGGTATTACACAGCAGATCCAGCTGGCATCCTCCTCCTCCTCCTCCTCTTGCTGCCACCGGTGCAGCCCCAGACACACACCTGGAGCTCTCTCACCCATCCCTGCTTTCTCTGTGGAACACAAAGAGACGCCCCAGCCCCTCACAGAGGTGGAAGAGAAGGAGGAATCTTGGGTGGCATCGTTAACCAGCGCTTGACATGTCATGGACACCACAGGAGGCTGGGGCCTTCCTAGAGTCAGGCCCTGAGCAGGAACGAGCCTACAGCCTCATGTGTAGCCAATTCGAGAGGTGGCCTCCATGGCCCAGTGGGGACAGCAGAGGCTTCACATGCTGGGCTGCCCTTGCTGCCAAAGCAGCCCCCAGCCCTCCTCTGCTCCAGCCTTGCCCCAGCCCCTGATGCTGTGCCAGAGCCAGGACGGTACAACCCCCCTGGCTGGGGAGGGTGACAGAGGACCCGAGGAAGCCCACGTCACTACAACTTTGTCACCAATCAGAATTTCCCAGACAGGCCTTGGGAAACCCTGAAGTGGGGCTGGAGAAGCACAAGGCAGGGGATGGCTGCGAAAACCCACGAGGAAAGGACAGTCACCAGCAGCAGGAGCCCAAAGGCAGGTGGAGCCACTAACGGGGATGGCAACAAACTGCTCCAGCACAGCAAGGACCTCCTGTCTGTGGGAGAGAGATGGAAGGGTGGACAAAGCCCGTCCACACTCCATAGTCACTGTGCCCAACCAGATGCACTGGGCCTCTGCTCCCTCCAGAGCTCACCCTCCCCGTCAGGCCACTAACAAGTGCCATTGAGGATGCTTCTTGCTGGGACGTGGCCGCCTCTGTCTCGGGAAATGGGATCGAGCTTATTCCTCATCCGCCACAAATTGGGCAATAACTTTCAGTCACTACCCACGAACGAGACCCGAGGCAGCCAGCTAGAACAGAAAGGTCCTCCAAAGCCCATTACCAGCCTCCTGAAATATCCAGCCTCTAACCGGACTGAGCACACGAGACATGGGAGTGATGCTATTTATTAGGTGCTCCGGCTGTTTCCTCGATCAGTTGTCGCCCTGCCCCATGCTGTGGTGTGCAGCCATGCAGAGCACAGCCATGCAGAGCACAGCCATGCAGAGCACAGCCATGCAGAGCACAGCCATGCAGGGTACAGCCATGCAGAGCACAGCCCTGCAGAGCACAGCCATGCAGAGCACAGCCATGCAGGGTACAGCCATGCAGAGTACAGCCATGCAGAGTACAGCCATGCAGAACACAGCCATGCAGGGTACAGCCATGCAGAGCACAGCCATGCAGAGTACAGCCATGCAGGGTACAGCCATGCAGAGCACAGCCATGCAGAGCACAGCCATGCAGAGCGCAGCCATGCAGAGCACAGCCATGCAGAGCACAGCCATGCAGAGTACAGCCATGCAGGGTACAGCCATGCAGAGCACAGCCATGCAGAGCACAGCCATGCAGAGCGCAGCCATGCAGAGCACAGCCATGCAGAGCGCAGCCATGCAGAGCACAGCCATGCAGAGCACAGCCATGCAGAGTACAGCCATGCAGGGTACAGCCCTGCAGAGCACAGCCATGCAGAGCACAGCCATGCAGAGCACAGCCATGCAGGGTACAGCCATGCAGAGCACAGCCATGCAGGGTACAGCCCTGCAGAGCACAGCCATGCAGAGCACAGCCATGCAGAGCACAGCCCTGCAGAGCACAGCCATGCAGAGCACAGCCATGCAGAGCACAGCCATGCAGAGCGCAGCCATGCAGAGCACAGCCATGCAGAGCACAGCCATGCAGAGCACAGCCAGACAGGGTCCTTGCTGGGAACCTGGTCCCCACTCTGTTTGCTTGGTGCTCACAGGGGGCTCAGGTGGGAGCTGGCAGCACTCATGCCAATGTGACCATGGGTGTTTGCCACCCCATCTAGATGTCCCCTTCAAACCTGATTTTAAAGGGACTTAATGCAAAATATGGCCTGGGAAGGGTTCCAGGAGGAACCCCACTGCTCACAAGAGGATGGACCATGGCCGTTACAGAATCACAGGATCACAAGGTTGGAAAAGCCCTTCAAGCCCATCGAGTCCAACCATCCCTGTCCTGTGCTGACCCAGCTCCCTGAGCACCTCATCTCCCCTCTGTTAAACACCCCCAGGGCTGGGGACTCAGCCCCTCCCTGGGCAGCCTGTGCCACAGCCCCACAACTCTGCCAGGGAAGAACTTTGCCCTCCCAGCTGAGCTGACCCTGCCCTGGGGCAGCTTGAGCCCATTGCCCCTTGTCCCATCTCCTGTCCCCTGGCTGCAGAGACCATCGCCCACCTCTCTGCACCCTCCTGGCAGGGCAGGGGAGGTGGGGAGAAGGGCTCCCCTCAGCCTCCTCTTCTCCAGGCTCAACACCCCCAGCTCCCTCAGCTGCTCCTCAGAGGATTTGCCCTCCAGCCCCTTCCCCAGCCTGGTTGCCCTTCTCTGGACTCACTCCAGGACCTCTATGTCCTTCTGATGCTGAGGAGCCCAGAACTGGGCCCAGCACTCGAGCTGCAGCCTCAGCAATGCTGAGAGGATGATCCATGGTGAGCGAAGGCCAGGTGGGCTGGACCCCTCTGCTCTGCCTCTCTGCAGCTGTTACCATGAGAAGGGGCATCTCACAAATTCATCCTTCCCCCATCACTCTGTGATTAGAGTGAGGGTACAGCTACAATTCAGCCCTTTGGTAGAATTTACTTCAGTGATTAAAACAAGTGTACAGAATTAGCCCAATTCTAAGGTTATTTTTTACCCTGAGTGGCAGGAAATCATTGCTCCTGGGGTGACCCCAAACCCGCAGAACGGCCTCTGCTGAGCACACCCCAAAGTTGTATCATTTCCCCCTCCAGGCTAATTTAACGCAGCCCAATTGTTTAATCTTAAAACGACCACACTGCAAACAGAGTGATGCAGTCTGCAGCAAGGCACTGCAGGAAATAATTAGGTTGCAAGTTCTGGGGGCTTTAATACGGCTGAAATTCTGTAGCTCTCTCTGCGTTCCCCGCGCGGCCCTATTAAATGCAGCCGGCACCGATGTCGCTGGCTGTCAGGAAGCAAAATGAAAAATAGTTTTAATAGCTGCTCTTTGACCTGTTTTATATTTTATGTCAATTATAACAGCACACAACCATGCATAATTATGAAGCATAGATGCATTAAAACGTACACATAATTTGTGTTCTTATGGCAACGGCTGCACGAGGATCCGGAAAACAAGCCGGTGGCTTCCTATTGTTGAGTGGCTGCGGTGCCCAGCGTGCCAGAGCTCCGGCGGTCCCTGTGCTCTGCCTGGCTGCAGGAACTGTTCTGAATGGCGATCGGGGACGGGCACGTGGGTGCCCATCAGCCGGCCACGTGGGTGCCCATCAGCCGGCCGTGCCGAGCCGCCAGCAGCCGGAACGCCGCCGCGCAGCCACGCAGCCTGAGCGCCACAGCCAGCCCGGCCCGCAGAAGCTCTCTGCTGCCCATCCCTTCCTTCGGCCCTGCACAGGCACGACTCTTCCTCAGATTCAGACCGGGATGGTCAGCCTGGTTTGGGGAGCACAGTGGTAACGAGGAAAACCTCCCCTGGCACCTAAAAGAGTGGAAGGTGCTAAACCAGGTTGAGCTTTAAACTCATCTTTCCTTGGGTCTTGTTCCCGGCCCTGAGGATGCTTGAACAAAAAGGAGAAAACGTGTTCAAGCCACAAAAGCCCCAGAGCACCCCAGAGCACCCCAGAGCTTCCTGGGAGATGCTCTGCAGTGAGGGAACCTGCACCTCCTGCCACGTGCCCTGGGATGTCACTGGTAACGGCAGCACAAGCGTCTTCACGCCCTTCAAGGTGCCATTGGTGACGGCAATGAGACCTGTCAGGGTCGTGCATCCAGCTCAAGGGCTTTTCCACCCCAGACAGCCAAAGTTAAATTGCACGGGCAGAATCCAGCCTCCTGCACCAAAGCCCGTCCCAAACCGCACCCCAGACAAGGCTGTGCCACCACGTGCCATCGCGGCCACGGCTGCGGCAGCCACGCTTGCAGGGAACAGCCACATGCAGAGACCAGGCATGGAGCTCGGAGCGGAGCCCTCGCCCCTCCTCACCCACACAGGCTCCCGAGCGCAGCCACGGGCTGCGGGTGCCAGTCCCAAGCAACAGGTACCCGTGACACATCGCGTCCCTCGGCTGGCTGAGCGTGGCATCGCCCGGCGCCGCCTCAGCGGCCGTTCTGGCTCACTGATCTCTCTAACAGCATTTCTTTAGCAATAAAATGCATCTCAGAGCCTGGCAGAGGTTTCACTTGGTAGATGTCCAAGCGTCGAGCATGACCCCCCATCTGCTTTCCACTTGCCTGCGCATCTCCTCCACCACGAAGCTGGTCAATACCCTGGCCTGGGGAAGGAGACAGCTCCCAGACTCTCCTTTGATGCCGTCCCTGGTCGCTGCTCTCCACGTGCCCGCAGATGGGCTGGGGCTGTTCACACCACAGCATCGCTCCAGCCACCCAGCTCGGTCCCACCAGCTGCGGGAGGATGCACAGCATCTCCTCTCAGCAGCTGCAGCGGTGTTTTCCCCAGGTTTCGGGTGGGTCTCCCTGGTCCTTCGTCAGTCTCCTGGTTGGAAAGCGCTGCCTCCCACACGAGGAACTCGCCCCCAGTGACTCCGACCTGGAAGAGCCCTCAGCAGAAGGGCAGAGCTGGGCTCGGGGCTTTTCTCAGGGCTTGCTTTGGGGTTGGTTGTCTGTGGTAAGAAAACCTTTCCTTCCTTGGAAAGAAGAGGAACCGACACTGGGACTTCCCCTCAGCTTGCTCTGGGTTCCACCTGGGTTTAAAGGGGCGATTTAAGAAGGAACAGCAGGAGTGGTGCTGGGCCCCTGGCCAGCCAGTGCCTGACACCAGCATGGCAGGCGATGGGGCACGGCCCCCACCCGCCCCTTACACCAGGCCACATCCCAGCAGCCAAAGGGATGGCTGAAATGTGGGGTTTGGGGTGCTTTTCCCTAGGTAACACTTCAGAGGTGGACCCCCTGCTCTGGCTGATGTGTCTGGGGGGGTTGT